>NC_083771.1:25613506-25778506 GCF_963514075.1 Conger conger
GCCCAGGACTCCCTTCGCAGTAAGAACAGTGCTTGTGGGGCCACGGTGGCGCAACAGGCTAAGAGGCTGCGGACTTGCGGTTGCAGTTGCACACCGGGGACCAGGGTTCGATTGCCTGTCCTACCAAAAGCCAAGTTTGGCTGGCTCACGTGGAGCAGCATAATTGGCTTGCTGCTCCAGAGGGAGGGACTTGGCAGGGTTAGCTGATCGCCGCACAATAAAGCTCCTTGGTTACCTTGCGCGCCTCGGAATCATGGTCACAAGCATGAGACGAGACGGATTGAAGAAGGCGTGTCACTCTCCTTCAGCCCGCTGAGGGACGGGGTGTGGGCGGTGTATCTAATACTAACTGTAATTGGATCAGATGGGGTACAATTGGCTACCAAATTGGGAGAAAAAGGTAAAAATCAGAAGAAGAAAAAAGAACAGTCCTCTCTGTCCATCACCTCCAGCAGGCTTGTCCTCGGTGCCGTGGGTGGCCTGCCGGTTTTCCACCCGCTCCCCTGGGGCTGGTGTGGGAGCCACAGCTGCTGGCTCCAGAGCGAGCACTGAGGGCAGGATGTTAGCGGAAACAGACCCAGGGCCTGACTCAGCTCAGTTAGCCTCTGCGGCTAATCTTTCCATTGGTTTGGTGGAGGGGTGGAGGGGTGGGGGGGTTGGGATGGGGGTGGGGGCGTTGGGGGGGGGGGGGTGCCTAATTCAAACTTCATAGTTTACTCACTGCATAGCTGAGTGTGAGGCATGCACTAATTTTCTCATGGAGCAAAACCAAAGAAAGAAAAATAGATTTTAGGTCACACTGTAAGGGTACATGGGTTGACTTTAACTACTGCATTAGTTAACTTGTTTAAAAATACATTAATTAAGCATGAAATGTACTTTTCATTTGTTAATGCATTTGTTCACTACTTATGTTTTAGTTACAATATGTATCCATTAACAAACCGTAGGATAAAATTTTGTTTTAAATTTGAAATTAGGTTTATTAGCAGGTTTGTTAACATTAGTTCATGCCAATTAATGTATTATTGTAAAGTGATACCATATTTTATTATGTTTTTCTATTAATTTGGCCCAGTTTTTGTGTGCAATGAAGAATATTTTAGTTTTAGATTTTTGCTCCAAAAATGGATTCTACATGATAAATTGCATTAATATCATTAATATAGCACTTTCCGTATCATGATGTGGAAAGAAGAGAAATAACCTCCATGGTATGTCAGCCATTTTGTGTCTGAACATAAGATAAGTGAGATCAGCTGCAGCCTCACCTGTAACCTAATGCAACATGACCCACACGCAAAGAAACATATTATGAAAGCTAGAAATTCTGCATGAAAATGGCCTATTATTGTACTTGCAAGCACATGAGGCCTGCTTCTTCAGTCCAATGGGAAGTGATTCTGAGATCAGTGGATTATCAGGTTTGCAGCCCCAGACCTGCAGAGATGCAGGGTCTGCTTTTTATGCCTCAAAGGCCAGGAAACCCAAGGATTAAGCCTTCAAAATGGAGACAAGAGGAAGCACTGGTGTTCGGGTCAGGGGCTGTGACCCCGGTCCCGGAGGGCTTCAGAGTCCGTCTGCATTTTTCTTCTCACTTTGAAATAAGTAATTGATTTAGACCCAAGAAACAGTATGAGATGAGTTTATTAGTCAATGAAATGCTGGTTAATGAGACAGAAAGCCAGCACACCCTGTCACCCCCCAATTCCATCAGCAGTCCCCCCTCTCTCTCACTGATTGGCTCCTGCCTCCTCGAGGGCTCGCAGTGTTTCTTAATTCTGGAATGGTCTCTGGGTGTTGGGGCCAGCTGGTTGGCAGGGTCCAGGTTCTGCCCCCCGTGAGACGGGTTCAGCTCCATATATGTCCGTGTTTTATGTCCTTCTCTGTGCTGGCCTGCTCTGCTCAGTGTCCACGACGAGACAGGGCACTCGCCACGCCCGGCCGCTCGTCAGCCGAGCGGAAGCACGCTCTCCTGCGTGCGTCTACTGAAAAAAAATTCTTTTTTACTTGCTTACATTTTTTTTGTGCTTCTTTCACATTTAGGACACGTGTCCTTGACATTTTGTTCATTGTTTCTTTTTTAAATTGTGTATTCATGATCAGGTTCTGATCTGTATTTCATGTTATGTTTTCCCTCTCTCTCCCTTTCCCTCTCTCCCTGACTTTCCCCCTACCTCCCTCTTTCCCCTCCATCTTTCTCTTTCTGTCACTCTCCCCCTTCCTCTCTTCCAGATTGTTGCAATGAATGCTGCACATTTTAGACAATGAGATTGACTTGTTTTGCCCCTCCAGGAGGGCTGAGATGTCGTAATGTGATTGCGGAACGTGCTACCCCAAAGAGTGCCCATTACACAGCCCAGGAGACATGTTAAAAGCTCTACTGTCAGAGTTGTCTCAAAAGTAGCAGCCCAAATACTGCTCCTCCATATGCGTCTCACTGTAATGTGGCACTCTGCCGCAGTGCTGGAAATATTTTTTGCACATATGAACACACTGCATAGCCATTTTATAAATGTGTTTTTAATGAGTGTGCAATTGTGTTTGATTCAGTGCTATGTAAGTGCTGTGTCACAGACTGAATGTGGCTAACTTACCTTATCTTAGTATTCAGAAGATGTAGTATACATATACAGTACTGTGCAGAAGTCTTAGACACCCTAGACTTTATTATATATATGTCTCTTTGTGTGTGTGTGTGTGTGTGTGTGTGTGTATGTTAGTAGAAAAGAACACATTTGAGATTTCAAAATATTCATTTTCCAAAATAATAAAATTTTTCAGACACATGTATTTAATTTTAAAAAGTAATATATTATTGTAGGCAATTGACTACTTTTTGCATAAAAACTTGATCAAGGCTGTCTGAGATCAGAAGCAAGGAGCCAACCAAAGTCTGTAGAAGAACTGTGGCAAGTTCTCCAACATGCTTGGAACAACCTCCCTCCTGATTGTCTTACAGAACTGCAGGACAGCCATCTCAGAGAAGTGATGCAGTTTTAACGCCGAAGGGTGGTCACAAAAAACATTGATTTGATTCAGTTTTTAACTATTCTGCCAAATTACTCAAATGTAATGCAAAATGTATAGTATGTTTATTTAGGACCTTTCATTGAATTATTTTTGTAAGAATCTTATCTGTACGGAATGTTATACAGGTGCCAAAGACTTCTGCACAGTACTGTATGTGACTACATTCACTGACACACATGAACACTGGAATTCATGCATGTCATACCTGCAGTTAAATATGCCAGTGTTTTGGGGATGTTTTAATTCCAGAGGGCCAGGGGCACTGGTTAAAAACCAAACGAGTCAAATGGAGTGTGTATCATATTACAATTTTTATAACTTTCATACACTTATTTCTGTATTAAGTAAATTTTGACGTGAAATTGCTGTTTCTATAACTCCAAAAGTACCATATTTAGAAGGCTGATTAGTAATTAACTCCTGTATTGTGCTTGTGGTATTGCACACTCTAGTGGTTCCATTAATTAGTTGCAAATCATATGTGCGTATCAGACTTGTCAAAGGTTTCACTGTAGTTGCAGTCTGATTAAGATAATGTCACACAAAAGAATTCATTTTTTGTTGTCATCAGTCAGAAAGTGAAAAATGTATGAGTTAGACTGTGAGCATTATAATCACATTTCCAGTGCTGGAATGTTGTGTCATGAAGTGTGCACAGTACTGTAATGGAACGGATTTTTATTTGTACTGGAATGTCTCTAGGGGGCCCTAATGCAATGAAGCCCAGACTGTGTAACGTAATGCCTCAGAAAGGAGCTGATAAGACTGGCCATCTATACCGCCCCTGCAGGTTGACCAGTTCAGACCAGCTCCCAGCTTGACACGGTTTAGCTGGTTGACCAGTTCAGACCAGCTCCCAGCTCGACATGGTTTAGCTGGTTGACCAGTTCAGACCAGCTCCCAGCTTATGACTCCATTGTCCATTCTGGTTGAGCAGCTTATGACCAGCTTGACCACCCTCCAGGCGAGCGGCAGGGGGAGGAGGTATACTGTAGACTGAGCAGGCAGGGAGAGCTGGGGGTAACGACTGGCAGCAGGACAGCAGTGGAGAGTTCGGTGCATTCCTGCTTTAGTTCATTCCTGTCATGCTTCCATTCGTTCTGATTAATTCAAAACCGCCTGCTGGTGTCTAGTGGAAAACAATGCCTTACAAAATGTTTTATTTTATTTTTTCAAAAATCAGGGATGAATAGCAGGTGGCAATGCTGGTTGTCATTTCCAGGACCTTGGCTGCAATGAAATCAACAGTTATCAGATGCAAACGATTATGTGTTGTCTCTGACAAAGGCACACCACGAGACATTGCCGTGCTGTCCACCAAACCACACCTGCTTTCTCCCTGCTGTGTGTTTGAATGCGTGTCTTTTCGGAGGCCCTAAGGTGAGACACACAAAGGAGAGAGAAGGTAGGGCCTCAAAAGTAGCCCTGAAGGGACATCAAAGTGGATTTCCTGATCAGCTGTGACCCTCAAAATGGGGCAGCCCCAGTTCAGTGTGGCTCTGCCCAAAACAATCTCACTTAATTCCTGAACGTAAATGCTCCCCTCAAAAGCCCTGAGTTACAAAGGAAGGCTGCGTCTAATTTCATTGTATCCCGATCAAGCCTCTGTCGAGAGCTAGGATATCACCCAGTGACAGTACCAACAGTACAGAACAGGTCTTTGTATTTGACAAAAAACAGCTTTAGCAATAAAAACAACGATTCATTAAGAGGTAATTCTATTGGTCCTTGATAGAGGCCCACCCAGACGTTTGTTTTTAAACATTAATACAAGTTCTCTTTGCAAATAGTTCATTTATTCATATTGTTGAGCGATTCTTAATGTACAGTGGCATTGTGATGTGCAGTCCTTCACAGTGGTGGGCTGGGCACTTGTAAAATGAAAGCTGTCATCGCCGGAAAGACGGAACACAACGAGACACGCTTAATCTCTGCGTGAATACGGCGCGGGGGGAAACCGCAGGCCTCCACCTGTGTGGGGAAATAAATCGGGGAGAGGGTGAGAAACTGGCAGAAACAGCGAGACGGCGTTCCATTGGCTTCTTCTACAGTTCACTAACACTCGGCTCTGCATTCTGGACTTCACTAACGCCCGCCGTTTTGCCCGTGCGTCACAGACTATTACAGGTAAATGTACTGTAAGTGCTATGCAGCTTGGAACTCTTAACCTACACAGAACCCCACAGTACAGTACATTTTTTAACATAGTTTTTGTGTCCACTGTGCCACCCCTCCTTTTTTCCTTTTTTGTTATCTTAATTGTTCAAAATGACCCGCCACAGTGTTTAACAGCAGAGAAAACCCCCTAAATGATCTTTTTTTCCAACTTGAAATTTGATGACAAAGTTTGTGATGATTCAATTAAGCTGCTATATTCTAAGGGTTTAGTGAAGGAAGATAATTTTTTGACTCTTAGGACAAGGGGATTATACAGAATGTTAAGACCTGCGATGTGTGCCCTGCGATGGATTGGTGGCCTGTTCAAGGTGTATTCCTGCCTATCGCCCAATGCATGCTGGGATAGGCTCCAGCACTCCCTGTGTCCCTGACCAAGAATAAGTGGGGTTAGATAACAGAAGGATGGATATTTATTTTAGAAGGTATGGCCGCTTTGTTGGTGGGGTACTGTGATATTGTTTTTGGTGTTTACCATGTGTTGTCGATCGATGGTTTACCCTAAAAAAAGTCCCTTAAAAAACATAAAAAGGTACTCCAGGTGTGGGGTATGTTTAGCGACAGGACTTTGCAATTTGTCTGCAAAATGGAGCGTGATGTCACTCTTGGCATACAGTATAAGACTGTGATTGGCTTTTAGGTAGGGACTATTGGTTTTTAGCTCAGTGGGGTAATTGTACCTCTGGTTGTAAAGACATGCTTCAGACTCATTGCAGACCTAGCCACATTATAAATGCTCAAACAATGACTTGGCTGCCATCACATTAACATTAGTTATTGATTCATACAACCTGCTTAACCTGTTATTAACTATGAATAATTTCCATTTAAAGTAGATCCTTTGCCCTCTTTTACCTCTCAAAAGTTGATGCCTGAATGTTAATTGATTTTAATGCTCAATAATATTCATAATGAGCCAGTAAATTAGGTTATTGAGCCTCGAGAAAATCTGATACAGAGGTTCATATTCAATAAACAATTGTCTTTCACTTTGACAAATATCTTAAGGGACGCGTGTTGACTGAATCCTAGCTTGAGCATGCAAAATATTGGATCAGTGTGCTGCATGTCTGATTTCTGGTTTGGTTGTAGTCCAAACACAAGACATGAATTTCGAGGCAAAATTCTTCAAAAATTAAAGACAAAAAAGGCTTTAGTCCCAGCAGAAGGTTTTCCTGTTGAAGCCTGCAGTCTGTGATTATTAGTGCCCACTGCAATGACCCCAAAGGCCAGCAAATTGTATAGTATACAGTGACAGGTAAAATGAAAGTTATTTAAAGGGGAACAACGTGACTTTGTAAAACATTTGGGTTTTTAGTGTCGTGTAGGTTTTTTTGAAGGGTCCCTATAAGGGTTCTGATTGTATCTGTATGGTCACTCTAGGACTCAAACCGTACTGTCCTCTTGGGTCCTCTTCACACTTGTGTTCGATCTGCACTTCGTTGTATGTCGCTCTGGATAAGAGTGTCTGCTAAATGCTTTGTAATATAATGTAATGTAATTTGAATACTGCAAGTAACCTGTCTAGAGCAGGGACAAATAAGGAAATGAGCCTTCAATGTCCATCCTCAACGAAATACGTCTTATTTATAGCAATATATGCCCTGCTTAGCTTCACTGTAAATCACATCAGAGATGATACTACAGATCTTCTCTCCAGCTACCAAAGCAATGTGTGTCTGCATGCATCAGATTTAAAGAAAAGTGGGCTACAGGATCCACACATTCAGAAATGATTTGCTGTAACCAGGCAAACATCTGCTGTAGTTGTTAGAGTAGCCAGCTTGTAGCAGTTAGAGGAGACTGAGTGAAAGTATGTTGACCCTCTCTAGGTTTCTGGAGTTAGAAATCTGGAGTTCTGGAGGTAGAAATATACGTGCCATATGTCTCTCTACATTGCTGGGCCTGGGTGTTAACTGTGAATACAGTTTTGTGGTTTCTTAATGATATTTTTTGTGACACAAATGCTTCTCTAAAGTCCTTGGTGTCTTTCACAGTGGATTTAAAGCAGATTTCCATTAAAGGTTTCGAATTCAACAATGTTCCTATCAAAATCTCAGTAAAGACCTCTCTAAGAGCTTGGCTGGAAGGAATACCAACACGCACATACGCACACACACACAAACACACGCACATACACACACACACACACACACACACAAACACACATGCGCACACACAAACACACACACAAGCACAAACACACACAAATGCAAAAGCACACATACACACACAAGCACGCACACACACAAACACAAACACAAACACAAACACAAACACAAACACAAACACAAACACAAACACACACACACTCACACACACATACACACACAAATTCAAGCCTTTGGATCAGGACCAGGGAAGCAAGGTTTTTAACGGCAAGAGTTGGGTGTTGCCAGTGCTATTTAACAGCATTCAGATAATTACAGCCACTTGAGGTGTTCCAACATCGCTTCGTCTGTCCAGATAATTAGCAGCCCATTTCAGATTACAGACCTGGTTCCCGAACATGTGCTGCCCCTGACTCTCAGAGCCACAGGGGCAACCTTTGCACAGGGTCAAAGGTCAAAGTTCACCACAAGGAAGGATAATACCAGAGTATGGTTTCGAACAGGGGGCTATGGACTAAATTATAGACTGAATAGTCCCACAGACCCCTGTCTGAAATGCCATAAAGGATTGGTATTTGACCTCGCCCTAGGGGAGATGAAGGGTTTTTTCTGTTTGCGGTTGTTGCTTTTAAAGACTTAATTGGTCATTTAAAGGGGTTGATTACCGGCATATTGTGTCCGAATTGATTTAGAATGCAGCAGCAGGCCCTGTGGCCTTGAAAAGGTACGAGTGAATACCACAGATGCTGCCTCAGAGCAACACAAAAGACCAGCCACTCTGCTGATACATCCAACTCAGTTACTTGCTTTTAGAGGAATCGTTGGTAGGAATGTGGGGGAAGGCCCATGCATGGCAGAAACCCTTCAGCGTACTGTCGGTTGGGAGGAAAGGAACTTTTCAATACGGCTCTGGAAAGGAACTGCGGAGGAGGGGGACATTCTGTTCAGGATTCAGGAGAAGAGCGGAGAGCAGACAGATCTTTGAAAGCAGACAGATCCGTAATGCCCGCTGCACTCGGGCAGTCGTGGAGTAGCTTCACGGAGGTCCCCGCGGCATATCATACACAGAATTTAGAGTTTTCTGTTTTCAACGCAAACCACGATTAAAACATTCTCACCATTGTTCTGGAAATGTAACAAAAACATTATTTACCTCCGAGGCCTTTCCGGAATACAAAAACGCTTAACACTTTTGAGGCATGACTGAAGACTTTACTTCTTATACAGTATTTGGGTATCAATGATTGTGTTTGATAGCCTGCGTGTATGTGACTTTCACAAAATAAAAGTATGTCCATAAGCATAGTTTTTGGCGATTACTGAGATCCTGGAAAGGGGGCATTTTTCTGCACATATGTTCCTCCAGTACTGTAAAGCGATAATGTGACTTTTCCACATTTTCACACCATCTTTGAAGAGACCGTGTTTTGACTGCACGCTAGCGGCTTTAAAAAAGTGATTTATGAATACACTCTGTCCAACGCAACATCAAGAAATAACAATAAATAAACGACGCTGGGGTCAGGCTCGGAGTGTGCCCTCTCTCCCTCTCTGGCTTCTGTGCGGCTCTCAGAACGATGGGTTCTGTCATCGTGAGTTTAAATTTCCGTCCGCCGTGCTTGTTTTGCTACTGTCGCGTATTTAGTCCCCATCACCCACGTCCCCCCCATGCAGTGCATCTGAAGCTGCATGGAAGCCATTTTGTGATTTACCAGTTTTCTTAAAACACACAGCACCTAGAAAAAAAGAGAGGTACTGCAACAATGGTCTCTTGTATGCATTGTAGAGCGCAGGGGACAATATTCGGCCTGTAGCGTAGTGGTTAAGGTAAATGACTGGGATACGCAAGGTTGGTGGTTCAATCCTCGGTGTAGCCACAGTAAGATCCGCACAGCCGTTGGGCCCTTGAGCAAGGCCCTTAACCCTGCAATGCAGGGTAGGATTGTCTCCTGCTTAGTCTAATCAACTGTACGTCGCTCTGGATAAGAGCGTCTGCCAAATGCCATTAATGTAATGTAATGTAATATTCAGAGTTGAGTTGGCAGTGCTCTGAGCTGTAAACTGTTCGGCTGGCCTTACCTGAGTCTTGCCTGATGTATACCTGTGTCAACAATCGGAGTAGATATGGATCTCGTATCCTCTGATATGGTGCTACAGAGCTGCAGATGACATTAGCTCAGCAGGTAAGAGCGGTTGTCAGGCAGTCGGAGGGTTGCCGGTTCAATCCCGCCCTGGGTGTGACAATGCATCCCTGAGCAAGACACCTAACCCCCAAATACTCCTGACAAGCTGGTTGGTACCTTGCATAGCAGCCAATCGATCGTTGTTGGTGTGTGAGTGTGTGAGTGTGTGTATGAATGGGTGAATGAGAAACATCAATTGTACAGCACTTTCATTCAGGCCATACCCTCACCATTGATTAGTAACTAGCATACATTCAAAGACAATACACCTGAGATGCTTCTTCTTTGAATGTATGCTTCTTTGCTTTCCTCCTGATTTCCCCCTCATTTTCCACACAGAATAAACCAAATCACTACAGTGATCTCCGTCAATTCGAGGATGGCACATTCTAACAAAGAAGGCAAAATAGTTGATGAATTGTCCGGTTGCTAGCATTGTAGTGCCAGTTTGCAAAATGTCTGCAGCCCGTTGCCTATAGGAGTTTTGTGGGGACTGTGCCTTTGGCTATGATGTAATTTTCAGGGCTCTTTGTGAATGGCTCTTTCAGTTGCATATGTGGATTTAATTTGGTTTATCATTACAACTAATCAGTACAATCATGATAAAAAAATATGTGCTGTATTAAGGGACACGTGATTGCATTCAATGAACAAATAAAGCGGTTGATCATGCGATAAAAAATGAATGAATGTTTGAATGATGAATGGCTTCTTTGCAAATGTTGCAATGTTCCAAGGTATTTAAAAAATGTTTTAAGAAAAGGTATATTTGCATCATTATCGTTGTGTTCTGTCATGTATTTACAAATATATGTCCCATGCCCCGCCATTGCTGTGATGCAGTCTATTGTGGCTGAAATCATTTATTTGATTTAGAAGGTTTGACTTGGCACTGTTTGTTTACTGGGCAGTCATGCCATGTAAATATTTACCCCCCAATAGCTTGACAAAGGTAAACAACTGGCTGATTCTGAACAGCTGTGTGCTTGTTTTCTTGCCTTGCTTTCATCAATTATAATTCCTGCCAGCCTCTTACTATAACTATCAAACCTTAATCTCACTCAAAACCGACTGATCCTGGCTGTGGTCCCATACCCAAATAAACCCATGAAGCACTTTGAGATTCGGAGATGAAGGCACAACATAACTTATTATTATTATTATTTATTTTTTTAAATTATTATTATTATTATTATTATTATTATTATTATTATTAGTAGTAGTAGTACTGGTAGTAGCAGCAGTAGCAGTAGTTGTAGTAGTAGTAGTAGTAGCAGTAGTAGTACTAGAAGTTGTCATACTAGTATTAGTAGTATTATTATTAGTAGTTGTAGTAGTAATTGCTCATTCATACAGTCAATGTGTAATAGTAATTATGAAATTATGCCACAATTCTTTTCTCACTATCACCTCATCTTTGTTTAGACCATGGGTGGGAGAGAAGCACAATATCTGTTTTGGCATTTCATGGCAACTTAAATTGTGCAGAAGTTAGCATGGGGTCTCTCAGTCCAAACTTTTATATGATCTGACATGTTTGCTAAATATCTGGTGTCTATATGAAATGTTTTACTGTTTTACTGTGATCAGATATACGAGTTATGCTGCTAGGCTCATTATGCCAGGATAATTGATGGAAACTAATGCCTCCATACACACCAATATAACATAAACTGAGATGTACAACCCTGTTTTGACCTTTACCAACCTTCACTGCGTTCCGAAGCAGATTTTTAAAATAACACTTAAACCTTCAGCTTATGGCATAGCCATCAAACAGGCTTCGAAGACTGTTATTTATTCTTTGAGACTTGGTAAAGTAAGCACAAATCTTGTATCTGCACATTAGATCAGAAATGGAGATCACCTCCTTCCATGGTTTTTATTGGCATTATGGGACATGGCCCCTGGTGATTTGATTCAATAAAACATTATTATAAATATTCCCAGCGGTCTGTAATGACTTGAGCACATTTCGTTATCGGGCTGTCAAAATTGTTTCGTCCCGTAACTGTGCAAGGGTCGACAGTTGCTGGTGAGATCAAGAGAATGTCTGGAAAATGGAAAGTCCTCCAGGCCGAAGTTCTGAGATGAGGTAGCAGATGGGACCGTGTCCATGGGGAGGACTGCACCCTAACAGAGGAGTGTATAAACAGGCATAGACAGTACATAGTCACATTAAACCCAAAGCCAGTGAAACATGCACATGTTACTGTCATCTTGGGATAACTACAGTACATGGCTCATATAGAATCTGTTGGACAAATATGCAACCCCGCTAATCTCAAATCAGTCCCCTCCAAAAGTATTGGAACAGTAAGGCCTTTGTTTTTGCAATACACTGAATAAATTTGGGGTTGAGATAAAAAGATGAACGCTAGCTCAGAACGTCAGCTTTTATTTCCTGGTATTTACACCTAGATGTGTTCAAATACATAGAACATAGCCCCTTTTGGATGGGACTGTATTTAAACAAGGGCCTTTGTGAGACCTTTGTGAAATTAGTTTGGTCATTCATTTTTTTCTGCATCACACTATTCCACCAAGCAGAGGGGACAAACCTGCAAGGCGGTTGTGTTTACTTCTGTGAACCTGTTTGTGTCATTATTGGCTGTGTCTCAGGAGCACTGGAAAAGTCTCTGGAGAATAGATGTGGACTACGGTGGAACGAGGCAGGCGCAGTTTCCATTTATCGCTGAGAGAAGCCGGGCGGTTCAGCTCACAGGTCGCCAGGGCATGCTTGTGTCCCTCAAGGGCTGTTCGTGTAAACGGGAAGCCTGCGGTCCCCCCGGTAAACGAGGGGCGACTCCTTCAGACGGAATCAATTCAGACTGTTTGGAGGCCGGGTCGCACATCGCACAGGAAATATAAATATTTCGGGCACGACTGTTTGTGCCTTCAGAAACATGAAAATAATTGCTTCCTCCAAAGTGTTTTCTCAACATAGACGGCTTGTTCGGTTCAGTTTAGCATGAGAACTCCCCCATAACCCCCATTCCAAAAGCCTTTTAGAAACAGCACTTTAAGATCAGTGTGCAGCTAAGTTACTTATACCCTCCAACGTTCTACTGTACCTGTGGCATCTGGAAAGGGTTTTTACAGTTTGCGAGATTGGTTTCCTTTTCCTATTAGTTCCCGATCTCATCGATTCTAGCTAATTCTAGCCAGCTTCATGTGATGGGTCAATATACCAGATGAGTTGGCTTGAATCACCTCATCCATATGTAACAGGTGAGAAATTGCCTGAGTCCGAGGTGGGATTTGAACCCCGGCCTCTCACTTGTCCAAATTATTTGTTGAACGAACGCGTTACCAGTCAGCTAAAGACGAACTCGCCGCTAGCCAAGCGCAACAACGTTCTTTTGAATTTGAGGGTTACGTCATCGGGGAGTGTTGTCGCGATAACCTGCTACCAGCCTTCGCTTTCACCGCACCATCCGTGCTTACTAGCGAACTAGCTGAGCTAACCATGCTACACTCACCCCCCTTTGACTTCCCCTCCATGTGAAACTCCGCAGCAACCATTTTTATTTTTAATTTTTAATTTTTTTACTCCCACCCAGATCCGAGTCACGGCACCAATGTAACAGGTGAGAAATTGCCTGAGTCCGAGGTGGGATTTGAACCCCGGCCTCTCACTTGTCCAAATTATTTGTTGAACGAACGCGTTACCAGTCAGCTAAAGACAAGCTCGCCTCTAGCCAAGCGCAACAACGCGATAATCTGCTACCAGGCCACAAGTACCCAAGGGTATGATTCTTCAGAAGATGAATCCAGTCATTGGTTTATTAGCAAAGCTCATACCTAGGTGTTAGGACGACTCATCTTACATCAGAATCCACCTGGAGAGGCGCATAGTACCATTATAAACAGCTGAGACCACTGAACACCTTGACCATTGTCATTGTTTAGTTAAGTTCCTTATGGTTTATGGTTGTCCACACATCTTGCTTAGATATAGTAGAATCCTGTGACTAGGGGCCATATATGGGTAGGGTTGAGCCTATCTGCCATTATTTTCTCATTTGGCTTGGTTTGGAGAAGGAGATGTGTAATGCTTTGAATGGTTGGTCAGGAGGTGTGAACACTGTGGCCATTTGTAATGAGTAGTTTGAAGGCTTTAAAATGGTCACTATCCACCTCATGACCCCATTGTTTGGAATTGTTTACCTGTGTAGTGGCAAAAAAAAAACAGCTTAGGCAGTCCAAATGGGAACGTGAGATTTCTTATATACTTAAAGCATTTGGGTTTGAGATAAAAAGATGAATATGAGGCAGTTAGTTTATTTCTCATGGTATTTACATGCACACATGCTTTACCATTTTACAGAAACAGCTGTTTTTATGTTGTTTTTAGGGGGAAACTGTACTGATTTCACTTCATGCCATAAATCTCCAAATCTTCAATGTATGTTTATATGAATTTGTATTCATTTACATTGTGTCTGTTTGTTACATGTATATGCTTATTACATGTATATTACCTACCATTGTAAAATGGGCAGATAATCTTCTCTCAATATGTAACGCATGTAACGCATCTCTAACAGAAACTGCCAGGTCCAATGGAAAACACACCAAAACTGAAATAATATCAATGTGTGTGTGTGTGTGTGTGTGTGCGTGCTGTGTGCATACGTATGTGTGTGTGATGAAGATGACTGGTTAGTTGGGGGCAGTTAGGGATGATTAATTTGCTAGCAGACTGGAAATTTTTCCAGGACAGTGAGTCAGGTTTAATGTCTCATCCCAAAGCCATGTCTCTACCATCTATCTTCTCCTACCTAAATATGGTTCCAGACCCTGGTTCTTTGTTCCCGTTTCTGTTTGGACGGGGCTAATGATCGCATCGCCTCCTCCGAGCTGTATGACTCCGACCAGGGCCGTTTGGGTTCTGACCAATGACTGGAGGCATGCCTTGACAGTGTTTGGTAGGGTGTAGGGATAGAGGTATGATAGATGGCTGAACAGACCAATCAGCGATCATCAGATTCAATTTGCATATCAAGCCTTTATGATGTCTTCTGATGGAATATCGTTGACCTCTTTTGCCTGGTATAATTTTTACATGAGAATGTGTGTCATTAATGCAAGTACATATATTTCAGGTCATTTTTAATACCAAAATCAGAATGATCTCTTTGGGAAAACCATGATTTCAAGTGAATATCTGAATTTGAGAAGAATATATTGTCCTGGCTTTAACAATTCATCACTAGTGTCATCCCTATTATTGTTAATGCTACACTACATTATGGTGTGGTGGTTATTACATTATTACTATAGTGGTGCATTTGGAAGTAGTGGTTTGGAGTATAATAATGAGCAAGATAATAATGTAATGATGTGTTCTGTCTTAAGAATTTCAATAGTACAGTTACTTTTAGACATTTTAGCAGATACGCTTATCTTCAACAACTAACATTCTTTTACATACCATCCATTTTTCATCCAACTTAATTGGACACTTACGGAAGCAATTTGGTTTATGTACCTCTTTCATGGGTAAAACAACAGTGCTGGTCCTGTGGTAATCAAACCAACCTTGGAGTTTAAAGGTCCCTTATCCTACACTGCCGCCTAGTAGCACTTGGATTTAGGGAGGGATCTCCATGGAATTGGAAGTGGGGGGGGGGGGGGGGTATGGAGGTTAAAAAAGAAATTCTTTCCTTCACATTTGTAGCCGCTTTCATTAAACAAAAAAAAAAGACCATGGAATAAAATGAACAAATAAAAAAGGACCTGCCACAACAATAGTTCATTAATAATCTCACCTTTTTAATGTTCCTCTTCATCTTTTATTTTATGCCTTTAATGGTCTGTATAGCCAGACCTCTTCTCTCTCTCTCTCTCTCTATGTTTCTCTATCTCTCTCTCTCCCAACAAGTAAGCGTCAAGGCATCCCATTACAAGGCAACAGCCAAACTCTACACCCAGCTGTTTCTGAGGTGTGTGTGTGTGTGTGTGTGTGTGCGTGTCTATGTGTGTGTGCCCGTGTGTGTGTGTGTGTCTGGGGGGCGTTATTTAAGACCTGTAGTTAGAGGAGTGGGGTCTGACCACAGAGTGACTTTTTAAGAGGAGAATTACCTCTCCATCTCTCTTCGACTCACTCTCAGAATCTCCCTATTCTCCAGTTACATCAGCGGAATAGACAGAGCTGGAACAGAGGAAGAGAAGTGGAGAAATACAGGGAGCTACCAATGCTTTAGAGAACCGAAAGAGAGAGAGAGAGAGAGGGGGAGAGAGAGAGGGAGAGAGGGAGACAGAGAGCAGAATATTTTGGGGGTGCTTTTCACTTTTAGTTGCTTTTTTCATTATTTGTTACTCTTTAGAAAATTCACATTGTTTCACCTGGAGCCGTGGGATTCTTTACTGGACAAGCTGCTTGGAGATTCTCCTCCCGGTAAGTGCAGTGATCTCTTCTCTATAACTCATGGCACACTGTCCCGGGTTCATCCATGTGCTCATTATTTTAATGAGGCGATGATGCTTTGAATACCCAGTAGTCTCATATATCAATGTGAATGTCAAATTCTTAAGTGAAAGAACGTGAAGTATACGTTCTACGCAATGTATACCGATAGCCACTAAAACAACTACACTATACTTCAGAGGGTTGTGCTGTGTAGCCTACTGGAATTGGCGCTGTACACTGAGGCTTGTATGTTAGATGTAGGCTGCGAATGTGTGAATGTCTTCTTATGTTGGCTTTTTCAAAAGTTAGAATTTTCAGACTGGCCTCGTTAGTCTTAGTCGAGTTGAAACAATCTGTTCATTGTGGTTTACTAGGATGTCTTTAACATATTTTGTGCATGCTGCAACCGTTTAGGCTTCGGCTCAAAGCACCGCTGAAAATGTTATTTTCTTCTTTCTTAATATTAGCGGATAAATGTGTTAAGAATAAACGAAACAACGTATTGATTGGCTGCTGAAAACGGCACACGTGGAGCAGTTTGCCGTTGCTTTTATCAGCTGGTGTTAAGTTCAGCCGGGCGCACGCCGCCTGCCAAGAAAATTCCACCAGCGTGTGATCTGCAGAAGGAACTGGGGAGACCGTCAGCTGTTTCGCATTTGGGCTTCAAAGCCGGCTCTCTCGCGGCAATGAGCGAGGTTCCTGCTACTCCGTTGCTTGCAGTACAGAACCGTGAGCTTTACCCCAGCCAGCACAGTTAAGATTGACGGTTGCCTGCCTCAGAATTACAATATTAACGTGGGCATTTTCAGGGCAGATTTTGAACAGGCAACAACGCTTGGCGCGATCGTTGCCGACCAGCGAGCGTCAGATTGTATCGCCGGCACTCACTCCCCACGTGCTGGCAGCGAGCGGCGTGCAGTACAGTTCTAGTTGCAGGAGATATCATACTGTATTTTGATATACATTTCAGGATATCCCTTTTTTTTGTGGTGGGAAAGAATGAATTGATGCAGCAGCTGGTCCGACACAACAGCATTTGCTCAAGGGTGAGACCACTCTTACTTGTCCGATTGATTTCTGTTTTATTTGAGTGACAGCTAGGCTAATGCTTGGTCGCAACTTGCTTTGTCATTGGTTAGGTTCAGTACTTTTAACACCTAATGCCAGTGCCCAGTGGATGTCACATCTATTTCTACATGCACTCAGTGAGCACTTAAATATGTATTTTTTCTGCTGCTGTAGCCTATCCACTTAGATGGTTGATGCGTTGTGTGTTCAGAGATGGTCTTCTGCATACCACTGTTGTAATGTGTGGTTATTTGCGTTACTGTCACCTTCCTGTCAGATTCGACCGGTCAGGCCATTCTCCTCGGACCTCTCGCATTAACAACGCAACTGGTGGCTGTGTATTGAGATCAGCAGTGTCTGAGATACCGAAACCACTCTGTCTGGCACCAAGAATCATTCCCCGGTCAGAGTCACTCATTTCCCATTATGATGGTTGATGAGAACTTTAACTGAAGCTCCTGGCCCATATTTGCATGGTTGTATGCATTTCACTGCTGCCACACAATTGGCTGGTTAGATAACCGCATGAATAAGTATGTGTACAGGTGTTCCTAATAAAGTGCTCAGTGCAACGTCTTGGCTATGCTATTGCCACATGTGGGAGGTTGTTCTGAGGATGGGCATTGCCTGTGTGTGGGTGGTGTTTCACATGAGCCACTCCCTCTACTGTAAGGAGCTTTCGGGGTTCAGGAAGAGTACAGCTGATTTTGCACATAGAGCTATTTCCCCCTTGGCTGTTGAGGTTTTGTCCAGTTGGGAGCTCATATCTTCCTGTTCCTCTCTCTCTCTCTCTCTCTCTCTCTCTCTCTCTCTCTCCCTCCCCCCCCTCTCTCTCTCTCCTCCTCTCTCACTCTCTCACACGCAAACTCATTGAAATGCTTTTTTTTCTTTTTGCTTACAAAGCCTGGAGATTCTGAGTAAGGATAGTTATTTTTTTCTTTTTCACAGAGCAGTTTAATATTTCAATAACATTATAATGGACATTACACACCGTCTGTTTCCATAGAAACATTTCCTGCCAGGGCTTTCAGGGTTGTGTTTAGACAGTAAAATATTCATTGTTAATTGTACTCCAGTTTCCATGAGTTCATATGAGTCCAAGGGTGAACAAATGTAACAAGTAAAGGAGTCAGAGTAAAGTGTGCACTATCAGTGTTGATTTAACACTGACACTCCAATGGAAATCTGGAGGAAATACAGTATTTCCTCAGCCGTTCTTCTGTGGGAACAACACCCTGTGAGTTCAGAACATCTGGGGAACATCACCTCTTTCCAAAAAAAGAAAAAAGAAAAAAGAAACCAATAGAGGCCAGTAGTCGACTTCAACCGAAACAACGAGCATATTGTCAGCACGCGTGTTTACATAGCTGTGGTGGTGTCGCGCAGTGATTGCAATTAGCCAAAGGCCACTGCAGTTACGCGGGGTCTGTGTCAGGCTGAGCAGATGGACGGGGTTTGAGGCCCGGGATATTATAAATCTCGTCGGAAGCGTCTAGACGGGGGCGTGAAATCGGGGGTGTGCGTGGGAGCCGGACGTAGAAGCGGCGGTATTCCCGCGGAGGGGTTCCGCCGGGGGTTCCCCCCCCCGCGGGCGGGGCTGTCGGCCTGCCGATTTACGGGTCACAGGCCGACGCCCCTGAGACACCGCCACACCGGAAGAGGAGGGAGCGGGAGGGAGACAGAGACGAATGGAGTTTTGACTTCCACTGCGTCCCCGCTCACTGTCTGTGCCTTTGCATATTTGCGCTGTCAACGCAATTTAATTTGCAGTAACGATAAATCTCCATTTGAGTCTAATTCCAATGATTGCAGGGGGCCGGGGCTTTTCCGTGACACAAAGTTATAAAAGTTGGCTGTTACGCTGGGGTAACATCCTCTGTGAAATTATTCACCCTTGCTCTTGTCTTGCTTAACCATAAGTGTGTAGAGAAAGGAGGGTGTGAAAGAACTGACAGTAAATGGGGCCTGTAGAATTTCAAACTGTTTGCATTTATATTTTACATTTCAGCAGACACTCTTATTAAGAGTGACTGACAGACTACATTTTTACATACAGTCCATACCCAACCAACAATTTTATGTTCTTATAACTTTTTCTGAACCTTAGTTTTGGTTCCCAGAACAATCAATTTCAAGTTTTCTGGGAGTTTCTTAATGTTCTCACAACATTGCAGTAAGTTATTGTAGCTTACGTAACATTTTCTGAATGTTATTTTTTGTGCAACTGGGGAATGCTCTAAAAACGTTGTGAAGAAAAAACGTTCTGAACTCATGTTTCCAGAACATTGCAGGAACCTTCTTCGAACCTATAGAAAACGTTACTGAACATTATCAGAACGTTCCCCGATAGCTGGGTATATCTGGCTGAATATTTGACTGGAGCAGTCCCGCTCCGGTGCCTTGCTCCGAGGGTCCAATGGCAGCATTCCTGCTGGGAATCAAAGCCACAACCTTTTGAGTTACCGGCCCACCTCTCTCCCTGCCATTATAGCACCGCGCTGCCGCAACACGCAAGATCACACAGAGGCAGCGGCGGAGTCACCTCGCACAGAAGCAAATTTATAGGCGCACACTGGAATGCACGCAGGGGTTACAAGCATGGTGATTATTTTTTAAGACAAAATGACCCAGTAGAATACCATGCGTCTGACTGGGGCAGCAGGCAGATTTTTTTTTTTTCGCATACAAACACAGGGTGCGTTTTTCTGGAGACACAGATCCTTGTAAATCTCCGCCAGGTATTCGGCGTCGCCTGTTGGTAATTGTCCATTTCCCGGATCAGGTTGTGTTAACCCACTTCTGCGCACTAACCCCGAACGAGCAAAATGGCGGTGAGGTGTGGGTGCCGCATTGAAGCGGTTTAACTGGTGGGTACCGCGGCTGGTTTGTCCCTTTTCCCGTCCGGTCATGTGCCGCACCATACCCCGGGTCTGCTGGTAGAAGCACACATTACTGAACATCTCTCGAAAGTCACCACAGAATCATTGTGAGATTTTGCTACATTCTCACAGTTTTTTCCAGCTTGGTCAGACACACCCACGCCTGGCAGGCTCTTTAATTAGCCTTTTGATTTTCCAGAGGATCTTCTCCCTAACCTCTGTTTTACAGAGCTGGTTGAAGAACCGCAGAGATTCTGACTGTGTGTTTTTTTTTCTTCACGCAGAAATGGAGTAAAACGTTTCCTCGAAATGATCCAGCTTTGGAACCTAATATTTCCATGATGCTATTGCAGTAGGAACTAGGACACTGGGTTTGTCCGCCACTTTTATAGTCTGTTAGTTTTTTCTTGCCTATTTTTGGAATCGGCAGTTTTACCTCAGCTTTTGCATTACCGTATACCCCACCCTCAAGGAACACTACTTAGATGAGTTGTCCAAACCTTTCCACACCCTGCTCAACACAGTTCTACAGGAAAGCTAGCACTGACTGGAAGAGAAGCACTTATGATAGCTGGTGACCGGTAGTTTAGGGACACAGTTAGCAGCTAGAAGGTGTGTCCTGCAATGACTCAAGGAACCATACCCTGGAGGGAAGAAATTAGTTTGGTCCTGCTGCAATGTAGCCACACATCTCTAAGCTTTAGGGCTTAGCCTGCAATCAATGTAGGCAAAAATGGGAGAACATATCACGTGACCTCAGTATTGCTCAGTACTGCTGTTTCTCACTCTTCCCCTCTGATTAGGGGCTGATTCATACCTGGATCTCCAGGTGAATGGGATGTCCCATCCAAGATATAAATGAATCATTTACTAGTCAAATCAAGTCAAGTCAACTTATTTAGAGTACGTTTTTTGTAGACCTTCAGTGCACTTTGCACAGCTGTCACCCAGAAAAGAACACCAGATTTGAGTATTCCTGTCGGACAGTGCCCCCCCCCCCCCGGACTGCATCATTCTTAAAGACACAGTGGACAATTCCATGAGGAAAACCAGCAAACAGGGGTCTGTATGCATCAGGTCCGGGTCAGGAAGCAGGGCTGCACTGGTCTGGACGGACACAGCTGCTCCACAGTGAGGCTCTACTTCAGGCCCGGCAGAACAGATGTCCCGCTAACCCGGCCAGGAATTCCTTGTCCGGTTTCCGTGAGGGAAAATTCCCTCCCCGCTGCCAGGATGGAATGGGAGCAGTAAAGGCAGTTCTGCAGTATAGTTTAAAACCACAGTGCTGATTCTAGGATAGCCAAGGGGCTGGGCACTGTCCCTGACAAGTACATAGATTAATAAATAAACAAGCAGAGGTTTATTTAATTATTTTTGTACGCATTTAATATTTCCCTTTGTTCTCCAGGCTCAACAGGCACTGCAAAATGGATGTCTTTGATCAGCCCTGCACTTCATTATAATAGTATTTTGATGATGAGTGTTTTTTTTTGTTTAAATCTGGGTGCCAGAAGAGTGATGGGACCATTTTACCCATGCAGTGTAGATCCTAGAGCCCTGATAAGAGGCAAATTACTGTGTCCTTCATCCTCTCAAATGTACGAAAAAATGTCAAGAGTAAAATCTGTGGAAAGTGAATGAGTGGCTGATTGGTGGGCATCATATCGGGGCCCTTGTTTGAGGAAAACAGTGCTCCACTGACCTCGAGTCGAGTTGCAACCCAAAAAGTAATTACTAGACTGAATCAGACTGCAAAGAAAGTGATTACACATACAGTGCATTAATTACAAGTGTGCCTGGCCCTGCAGTGGTTTGGCGGCGCTAGTTGAAGCAGTGGGTTTAGGACCAAGGACAGAGAAACACTGGAAGATTCTGCAGTGGAGAAGCGGGAGGACGGGAGGGGATCTCTCATGATAGATTCTTTCCTTTTCCAAATGAAAAAATAAAAAAACGACAGTGACGGAGTGTGTCTTCTGCCTGGTGTAATCTTTAACGGTAATCTTTCGCTTATAAAAGCTGCAGGAGAAAATGAGGAATGATAGTTGTTTTTTTTTTCTCTTGGTGGATGTAGACACGCTCTTCGTCTGGAAAACTGCTGTTATTCTTGACTTTGTCAGCTATTTCTACCTTCACCAGTCGACTGGCCAGGAACAATTTATTTATTTTTACTACTACTACTACTACTACTACTACTACTACTACTACTACTAATACTACTACTACTACTACTACTACTAATAATAATAATAATAACAACATCAAATTCTTCACCCTTAATTGCAAGTTGAAGGCTAAATAGAAAAGAATAGAAGAGGAATGCGGTGGAATGTAAGAGAAGTGTACACGTGCCCCTCTGGGGGAGATCAGTTTAATCTGCTGTCCAGGGAAGCTGGCCTGGAGCGTGACTCCAGGAGCTCTTTACGAGTGCGTGTGCGCGCCTGCTCTCTCTCCTGGGACCCCCAGGCGCTGGGCCCCGTGAGCCCACTGGACCCCGTGCAGTGTCCGGTCCGTGTCCCGTGCCCTGGCTCTCTCAGCAGATGTGGGAGGAGTGGTAAAAGAAAAAGCACAGAGGAAGAAAGCAAAAGCTGGCTTTTATTTGAATGGTGTGTTTTAAAGAGCGATGGGTGTTTGAGGTGTAATTGAGATGAGTTTTAACGGCCGTGGCGACGGGGGTAGAGTGATGCCGGGTCAGGGGAGGTGTGAAGGAGGAGCCCAGAGGAAGTTTGCTGTTGGAGGAGTCGCCTCGGAGACACGGCGGGGGTCCGGCCCAGTAAAACGCCAGGTCGCAGGTCGCAGGTCTCGTAAACGAGCGCGTGACGAACGGCGGCTGTCCCCTACCCATTCCGCCTGCGTCCTGTGATTGGACGTCCACCCACGCCCGTGCAGGACGCTGAAATATTTACGCTCCCATTAACACGTCTGCGTTCAGCGGGTTCGGCCTGCGTTAATCACCATCTGTATATCCTGCCCCTCCCCCTCTCTCCTAAACCGTTTACCATGCTATGAATGCCTTTATGATTTCAGCCACCACAACCTTTGTTCTAGCTCTGAGAAGAAGCTTTACAGCTAGTCTGGTCGGCGCAGTGTTGAAATCCCATTACAGGGGGCACACAAACTAAACTTCATGACATTCTGTTCTTTTCCAAAGGGACTTATGATGTGGGAGAACATAAGTGGATCCACCTGATTTGTATGCGTAAAAGTGCCAGACCTGGCTATAGTACGCAACATCTCCAGAGCCAGGTTAGAGGCAGGTTAGAGGCAGTCTGTTATAGATGTGGAAAACAACCAAGCTTTCATGCCAATGTCAGTGGTGGAGCATTGTGAAGTGGTTTCAGTTATGATTCTATGGTGTAATGCAATTAAGGATTTCCACATTGTCTTAATTTTATTTATTTTTCTCAGCTGCAATATGTATCCACAGTTTTCATGAATTATATAAATGCAGTCTTTTCAATTATCTCATGCAACCACAGCGGGCAATGAAATATGAAATTATATTCAGAAAACCTTGACATTCATGGGACCCTGTTGACTCGGTTGGGCTGGGTTAAACAGCACATTAATGATGCACAAATATGAGAAACTCCACATGGGCCAGCACTGGCCACTGAGTGACGTTACACGACCCGAAATCAAAGCCTGGTGCAGCGGTTTCCTTCATAGCTCAAAATTAATGGAGTCAAACAGGAACACATCATGGCCCTGATAGATTTACAGGCTGTTCGACGGTAGCTGAGGGCTCGTGGAGCACAGCGACATGGAGGGTATGGCACAGTCTCAAACCCGCGCGCTTAGTCCCGGTGTTTATTATCACAGCACGGAAGGTTTTTGTTTGAAACGGGTCGCCGGACTGGTTGAGCTTTTTCCCCTGACTGTTACATAGCAGAAGCCCAGGGGTGGTCCTGGAGGGAGAGAGACAGAGAGGTCTTATGCAGAGTCGCTGGAGTGTGGTTCAGCCGGGGAGTCACAGTCGGAGTCAGAGCTTTTAATTATGTCCGATGCTTCCAGCGTCTTCTCCCGCTCTTACGCTGGGCTGCAATTCGGCGGGTCGATGCACTGTGGGAGGGAGACAGCCAGAACGCAGAACACTTCTTCTGTGGGTTTTTAAAAAAAGTAATCTTTGATAAAGACTCACGTCAGTCCAAGTCAGTCCTTAACTTGCCCAGGATTCAATCAACATCTGTTCTTAGGGATATATGGGTTCAGTCAACATTGGAGTTTTTTTTTTTTGGTCTTTTGAGTTTTATTTATCAGTGAATGACGCATTAAGGATGCTTGTTAATTGACTCCAGGGGATAAGCGCATACCACACAACACAGTGGACCCATAGCAGCAAGTCTCCCATAACAGCTGAGGGTGAGAGGTCAAAGGTTGTGAGTCATTGCGTAGGTGCTCTACGGGGATCCCCGGGGCAGGGCTGTAAGTTTTAAAGCCTGACTGTGGGCACGGCAATGGGACCAGGTCCCAGAGCGCACAGTTAAACCTGCCGTCTGCCACACTGATATATGAGTGTGATGTGTCCTTGTTCTCTTGTATAGAAAAACCCCTCTGTGTGTGTGTGTGTGTGTCTGTGTGTGTGTGTGTGTGTACATGTGGGTGTGTGTGTGTCTCTGTGTGTGTGTACGCATGTATACCATAGAACAGTATGTAAAAGTTTTGTTTAGTTTAGTAAGTGAAAATATCTTAGCACAACCCCTGCAGGGAACAAACTTAAATATGGCAGATTTCAGAACTCTATGGACAATTACTTTTGATTTGCTGAATTTAACAGTAAATGTGCCATGAACACTCTGTCAGTCAATGCTGTGCAACAGCTCGTTTGGCAGAAATCACAGCACCTCATTCAGAAATATTATTATTATCTTCTCGCGTGCACTGCATGTTTGCGATCTCCCAGCAGATTTTCAATAATATAGTCTGGGACAGTGAAGGCCATTTCCAGACCTTGATCTTTCATTCCTGATGGTTGACTTTGAGGTATGTTTTGGATCATTGGGCCATTGTGTTCTTATCGTACATTTCTCGTCCTTTTTTTTGTGCCACATCAGATCTTCAGAAAACTGCTGTAAATTAAGACTCCCATTATAATACAGGATATACGGTGCTGTAGGTGGGTTCCGTCGGATAGATGGCCAATGGGATTAACAGGAACGGGATGTAGGGAGGTACGTAGTCGGTACCTGAGTGGGTAGGCAAAACATACCAAAATGGAAGACCATTGATAAACTTTCTTTTATTTCTCATAAAATTCCACTAAAATATGTTTCTGAAACATTTGAGGCAAGAAATAAGTATTTGATCTGTAACACATGGTTTGAAAGTTTGATCCAAAGTTTGTGAGTTCTTATACTCCTAATCTTCATTACATTACATTAATGGCAGACGCTCTTAGCCAGAGCGACGTACAATTGATTAGACTAAGCAGGAGACAATCCTCCCCTGGAGCAATGCAGGGTTAAGGTCCTTGCTCAAGGGCCCAACGGCTGTGCGGATCTTATTGGGGCAACACTGTCATGTACCTTAACCACTACGCTACAGGCCGCCCTAGATCTTGTTTTTAATCTCTCTAAGGAATAAATCTGTTTATGAGAGTGGTTCTTTTGTGAGGCCTGTTCTCTTGTCACTACTCCTATGTCAACTAAACCTTTCTGGAGGTTCCTTAGAGTGATATGTGGGCTTTGCCTCCTTCACCTGATCTGTCTATGAGCAGTTCTATCAGATATTTATGTTATTCTTATGCCTTTTCCTTGTCGGTGAACTTTATTTTCAGTCAGCCCATCAGGGGTTAATAGTAGTATCTGAGTGAGGCCAGCAGGATAACCTGAAAGCAGTCCCCTGTGAACATTCTCCTGCATTTCCTTCTGTCTGTGGGGATCGTCCCTGAAACGAGGCCCACACTCAGAGTCCCCTCTGAACATCATCGCGCCTTTCCTTCTGTCTGTGGGGATCGTCCCTGAAACCAGGCCCACACTCAGAGTCCCCTCTGAACATCATCCCGCCTTTCCTTCTGTCTGTGGGGATCGTCCCTGAAACGAGACCCACACACTGCGCATGTGCCGCTAATCTTCAGCACACTGAAACTGGATGACTAAAATTGACATTTTCTTTTTTTCTTCCACATCGGCCATTGAAAATGCTAAACAAATGATTCAGTTTCTTCGGCAGTAAATGCTACGTTTCACTGTGGTTCATTCTGGATTTGGGTAAACACTTTTGAAAAGGGGCTTCTCATCAATCACAATATGACCTGGCTGAACCAATCAGAGAGGAAAGCCCGCAGTGTGAGAGAGGAGGGAGAGGGATCGGGATTGGGAATAGGAGCAGGAGTGGAAATAGCATGCCTGGAAAAGCCATCAGGCCCGAGCAGAGAGAGTACTGCCTATGACTCCATCGTTTCCGCTGAAGCTGAGGACTCTCCAGTCCGTCCTGGGGGGGAGGGGGTGTGAGTTGGGTATGGGTCGGTATTTCAAAGGTCCGAATGTGCAATGTGAAGACCAGTCAGGTCGAAATGTTGCCGTTAATAGCGGTGAGAATAATAGCAGTGATAATACGCTGCTTACTTTCCAAAATGCGCTTTGTGAAGACCAAACAGGTCAAAATATCACCAAGCAGCATTAATAGCAGTGAGAGTTACTTTCTGAAAGCACTTTGTACCATAGACATAGTCTTCTCACTCTCTTCAGGCTGTTGTATGGGAAGTATGTCTCGGTTAGGCCCAGAGATGCAGCAGGGCCTTGCCGCCGGTCATAGGAGACCAGGAGACTAAAACACTGCAAAGACCAGGAGACTAAAACACTGCAAAGACCAGGAGACTAAACCCTGCAAAGACCAGGAGACTAAAACTCTGCAAGACCAGGAGCCTAAAACACTGCAAAGACCAGGAGACTAAAACACTGCAAAGACCAGGAGACTAAACCCTGCAAAGACCAGGAGACTAAACCCCGCAAAGACCAGGAGACTAAACCCCGCAAAGACCAGGAGACTAAAACCCTGCAAAGATGAGACTAAACCCTGCAAAGACCAGGAGACTAAAACCCTGCAAAGATGAGGAGACTAAAACCCTGCAAAGACCAGGAGACTAAAGCCCTGCAAAGTCTTCAGCTTGAGGGGATCTGTGAGGGCGGAGGATTACCGGCGGAGGAAGAGGGGGATTTCGGCACGGCCCGTCAGCTTGGGAAAAGCGTTCACTTGAGGTCACAGGCCCAGGCACTCTTATAATCCCGCACGAACTGAGCTGTCTGTTTCCCAAAACTTCAGAAAGGCAGTTTTAAACCCTTATTTAATGCCCTGAGGATGTCTCAAGCTACCAACCGCAAGTCAAATTCATAAATGTACTGATTCATTAAGTTTGCTGCTCTTATCCAGAATAATCCCAGCCTTTGTGGCAGAGTATTTTAAGTGCATGTGGAAGCACAGACAAGAACAAATAGTGTGAAAAGCACCAGAATTATAAGCATTTTCGCTGTGTGATGTGAGCATATTTCTGTATTTATATATTTATTTCCCCCCACTTGGTACAGTATGAACAATGACTTGGCTCAAAGGATATTTGCTGTGGCAGCCATTCAACAGGTACTGATGGAAACTTGCAGTCAGCTCATTACAAATTATGAATAAAACACAAATTATATGTTTTAGAAGCACATTTACAATATAGTGATTTATCTTTGTAGCTGGTTGCAGCCGTGCGGTTATACCGACAAATAGCCACAAGCCCAAGTGCATCCAGCATTTTCCATTCAAAAGAACAAACACATAGCTGTAAAACTGCCCCAGTAGGGCTTCCGGTAAAAGGCTTACAGTAAATAACCAGGCTGGATTATGTCCTATGAGGTCAGCAGAAAACACCTGAAGAACTGAGTCACCTTTGTTTAAAATGCAGTTCATCAGCCAATTATCTGGTGGCTCTGGAAGAGCCTACTTTGTGGGAGGAAGTATTTCCTTTTTGCCAAAGCACAAGTCTGACCTTATAAAAGAGTGATTTTTTCTACAGTGACACCGTAACATAATTAGCATTCCAGAAACGACACACTTGTAAGCAAATGGAGACGAGTGATGTTGTGGTATGACAACGTTATCTTTGAATCTAAACCAACGTGAAGGGCTATTGGATTATCGCGAAAACTTTCAACCATAATCATATTTCTACAAATCGTAAAACTTAAATAAATTAACGTCTGGTCTGCGGGGACAGTCTGGTGTTTCAGGATAGGAAAGTATGACGAGAATGAACAGCAGGGCGAGACAAACGCGTGAGGATTTTTTCCATTACCGCGGAGAAGGGGCGAGAGCTATGGCAGACGAAAGACACAGGAACCCTGGCAGATCTTAGCATGCCCGGGACACTAGTGCAGTTACCAGAGTTTTCATATTCAACGTAGTGTCTCACAGACAAATTAAAGGAAACATTTGTATGAATGTTTCCCAAGGTTAAGTTCTTAAATTGTTTTAGACCTTCATTTCTCTCAGAATAAAGTCAGCTTTAAAACAGAATAATGTGAATAGATGAGAATAGATGTTGTCCATCTGAGGGATCACACACCCCTTGATTCAACGACCATTTGTATTTAACTCTGACTAGCAACACATTTGAAAAAGATTAACCTTCACCCATTTCTTTTTGATTACACACAGCTGTATATTTCACTAATGTAATTCAAGCTAAGAATCATTATAACATTATAACAAATGTGCGGAAGGACAAAAATGTAAAGGCATCTTCATAACTATAGTGGAAATCCACCAAAGTTTCAGTTTGTTTGCTCAGGAAAAATCGCATTGCAACATGATGCAAAACAGAAGCTGACCTCATTCTGTCTCATGTCTGGCTTCATAATAATGAAAATAACAATAGACACGTGGCAAATTGTGTCTGTTTTGTAATCCTATAATGTCAGGACATGTGGGCTTTTTGCATTTTCCCGCACTCATTGTTTGCTGAAGCCGTCCTGGAAACCAGAAAACGAAAAGAGACAGACGGATAGACTGTACGTGGCTTATTTTAGCTTTATTTTTATATGTAATCTACACATAATAGCTGCTTATCAATT
This sequence comes from Conger conger, assembly GCF_963514075.1. Taxonomy (NCBI): domain Eukaryota; kingdom Metazoa; phylum Chordata; class Actinopteri; order Anguilliformes; family Congridae; genus Conger; species Conger conger. Next base: position 25,642,424 of record NC_083771.1, read on the forward strand.
CTGACAGTCTAGTGAAAGCAGATGAGTCCGTATGCCCGTGCTCAGAACTAAAGGCTGTCGGGTTTTCCCCATTTCTTTGGGTAGTCAGGGATATTTAGAGGATTCCTGGCTTGCCTGGTCCTGACATCATCAGGACTGCTTGCTTCTGGCTTGGAATCATTCCCGCATTGCAAAAGGTGCAAAGTGAGACAGTTTGACTCACTTCAAGACTTGCCAATGGGTTAAGACAATTTCACATATTTACAGCTCAGTCTTTTTTTTTTTCTTTCTGGAAAGGATTGCAGAAGCATTAAAATATTATTGGCTAAGACAATGCTTTTTTCTCGTTTGTATTAACGGCGATTTTAACAGGAGGAAAAGTGATTATGTCTGCCGGGTTTTTTGTTTTTTTTAACGCTTTCATACTTTCACGGAGTGCGCAGCTGTCCCCGGCTTGGTCTTGGCACGTTTGGTGTATTTAGCTGTTTTAGCTGCCGTCTGAAGGAAAACAGGTGTGCACGGCGAAACACACAGCGCTGCAGGAATGCGAGGAGCTGGGCTCCCATTTGGCCATGAGCCGAACATGTTTTTTTATTTCTTTCTTCAAAGAGGAAAAAAACGAAAGCTCTTAGCGTGACAGGCGAGAACCCCACAAGTTTGCGATGAGATGACAATGCGAGTCATTGGCTTTGTAGAATAATCAGATGAGACGTCTCAATGATCTGAAAACTAAACGTTTCGCGTCTTGTGTAGTCAGCCATGCATTTATATAGACTATTGCTGTATTACGGAATAAGCACAGGTGTGCCTGGTGTTAAAGAGTGAATAGCTTGTCATGTTTATTATTCCAATTGTTTTTTATTTGGTAAATGTGTGGCTTACCTGCAGGTGCCACGTTATTTCAGTAGCCATACAATAGGTAACAGCTTTATTAGATAAAATACTTAATTCTAAGCAAAATAAAAATGGAGTCGAGTGGAGACGGATTTCGCCTTAATGCCGATTGTACACTTCCTTTCAATCACCTAATTGAACCCCAGCACACAAGGTCACGAGAACCTCCCGTCTCTATTTTAAATGCCAGACTCTGGACCCTCAGAGAAAGACAGAGGTGCTTTCTCCAAAGCTGCTGTTCACCTCTGGGCACTCCAAGCTGCCCTCTAATTAGCCCATGCTTATTGGGGAAGCAGGACATAGTTTGGTATTGGTTAGCGCAGTTAAAAATAAAGACTGACCTCTTTCATTTCTCATCTGCAGGAGTAGTTCTGCATAAAATAAAAGTCTAGACATAAATTGCTGTTAATGTGCCGCTAGATCAAACTATCAGACTGATATATTACATGTCATACAAACTAAAGACTAATAAAAATGGCTATGAACAAAGAATTTACCAATGGTTTGAGAACGCTATTTAGTTTCAGGATGGATTTTTTTTAAAAGTTACAATCAGGGCACCTCTTTCCCAGTACAACACAGATGTAAATAAACACTCATCATTACCATTTAAGACAAGGATCTCAAACCCAAAACCTGGAGCGTCATGGTGTCAGCTGCCTTTTGTTGAATGGATCATGATGTAATACCCTTGCTTCCTGAAGCCCAATTTTTCTATTGAAAAAAAAAAGGACACACACATACAAAAACCTGCATACCACATGGCCCTCTAGGACTGGAGTTAAAATCGCAGCCCTCGTTTAAAAACAAATGCAAGAAAGAGATGTGTGTAATTCTAGGTGGCTCATATGGTCAGCAAGCATTTACCCACAATGCATCTCTTGAGGGATAATCTTAGAGGAATACAGCAGGTGCTTTTAAAATTGTTATTGTTGTACAGTATGAGAACTGGGGACTAAACTCCGAGCTGTAGATTAATGCTTTGTGGTTTCTGCAGACTGCCACTTCCTGTGCTTCACTGTAATGTGTATATGCTGTAGATTATAATGGCACTTATATATAGTTATATATAGATATTGTTGTATTGTATATTGTTGTACTCGGGGTAATCTAGCCAGTTTGTGGTATGCTAGTTATTAAATTGATGTATTCTTCAAGGGTTCCAATTGTATCTGTATGGTCACGCTAGAACTCGGAACCGTACTGTCCTCTTGGGTCCTCTTCACACTTCACACTTGTTCCTGTGTTCGATCTGCTCTTCGTTGCACGTCGCTCCAGATAAGAGCATCTTTCCAAATGCTTTGTAATGTAATGTAATATACTGAAGTGGGATGAATCTTTCAGTGATAATCACCTTGAAAGGTGTGAAAGCTGTGGTATAAATTCAAGTTTTGTATTCACTACTTCATTCAGCTCATACTGATGAAGGTCAGTTACCCTTCCCTGGTGCTTTGAAAAACCAGGAAATGCACTAGGCAAATGTGAATCATTAATTGACTCATTCATTACATTACATTACATTAATGGCATTTGGCAGACGCTCTTATCCAGAGCGATGTACAGTTGATTAGACCAAGCAGGAGACAATCCTCCCCTGGAGCAATGCAGGGTTAAGGGCCTTGCTCAAGGGCCCAACGGCTGTGCGGATCTTATTGTGGCTACACTGGGATTAGAACCACCGACCTTGCGGGTCCCAGTCATGTACCTTAACCACAGGCCGCCCCTTTGTTCATTCTGTAACATTGACAGCTAACTAAGGCTAACGCACTCGCCGGTTTCCTCCGCAGGTTCTCGGGCTGTGACAGGGCCGATCTTTGACCCCCTTCAGGCTCCGGACGACAGAGGCTGAACATGGAGATGCGAGGCCGGCTCCTGGCGTGCCTGGCTGTGGCCTCCCTGCTCCAGCTGGGAGCCGCGGGGTTGGTGAAGGTCATCCGCCACCGGCGGGAGGCCCTGAAACCCGGCGCGGACGGAGCCCCCGCCAAAACCGTCACCAACGTCACCTTCCCGCACCTGGACCACCCGGTGGTCTTTAACCACGTCTACACCGTCAACGTGCCGCACAGCGCGCTCTGCTCCGTGGACCTGGACTCCCCCGGGGGCACGGTGCGGGCGGAGAGGGACTCCCCCTCGGACGCCCCCGAGGGCCACCACACCACCGAGCACACCGTCAACGAGGAGAACCAGATCGTGTTCACCCACCGCATCAACATCCCCCACCAGGCCTGCGGCTGCCACGACGGCCTGCCGGAGCTGAAGGACCTGCTGACCCGCCTGGAGCTGCTGGAGGGAGAGGTGTCCACACTCAGGGACCAGTGCACCTCGGGGGCTGGCTGCTGCAGCGCACACCAGGCCACAGGTAACAACCACAACAACACATCACAAAATATCATAACACTTATACACTCACTGAGCACTTTACTACATTTATACACTCACTGAGCACTTTACTACATTCATACACTCACTGAGCACTTTACTACATTTATACACTCACTGAGCACTTTACTACATTTATACACTCACTGAGCGCTTTACTACATTTATACACTCACTGAGCACTTTACTACATTTATACACTCACTGAGCACTTTACTATATTCATACACTCACTGAGCACTTTACTACATTTATACACTCACTGAGCACTTTACTATATTCATACACTCACTGAGCACTTTACTACATTTATACACTCACTGAGCACTTTGCTACATTTATACACTCACTGAGCACTTTACTATATTCATATACTCACTGAGCACTTTACTACATTTATACACTCACTGAGCGCTTTACTACATTTATACACTCACTGAGCGCTTTACTACATTCATACACTCACTGAGCACTTTGCTACATTTATACACTCACTGAGCACTTTACTAGGTTTTTATTAGACTTATTTTTTAAGACTTATTGGTCTTCTGCTGCTGTAGCCTATGAGGTTTGACACGTTGTGTGTTCAGAGATGCTCTCCTGTATACCACTGTTATAATGAATTATTGAGCTGCTATATGGCATTTTGTTAGCACTTAGCACTTTGTGTGAAGCATATGAGTCTTGTATTCATTAATTAAAGAAGACTTTCCCATCAACAACCATTAGAATAACTTTATAACTGTACACTTTGTTGAGTAATTTCTTTGCCAATTGATTTGCGAAGCAACAACAGCTAAAGTAGTGTCCTTTATCAATTTGGGGTGAGGGCTTGGTTGATCCTGAACACCGATGAGTAGCATTCTCATCTTCCTGCTCCATGCTATGGCATGTTTCTAAGGTGCGTCTGTGCGGTTGTTTCCGTAGGTGTGGTGGGGACGAAGCCCTTCTGCAACGGTCGCGGGAACTACAGCACGGACTCCTGCGGCTGTGTGTGCGAGCCGGGCTGGACCGGGCCCAACTGCACGGAGGCCTTGTGCCCTGGGCACTGCCAGGACCAGGGCCGCTGCATGGATGGAGTCTGCATCTGCTTCGAGGGTTTCGGCGGTGAAGACTGCAGCGTGGAGCTGTGCCTGCCGGACTGCGGGGAGTATGGGCAGTGCGTGGACGGGGTCTGCGCGTGCGCTCAAGGCTTCTCGGGCGAGGACTGCTCGGAGCCCGACTGCCTCAACAACTGCCTGGGCCGGGGGGAGTGCGTGGACGGCGACTGCATCTGCGACGACCCCTGGGGCGGCTTCGACTGCTCCGAGCTCATCTGCCCCAACGACTGCTTCGACCGCGGCCGCTGCGTCAACGGCACCTGCTTCTGCGACGAGGGCTTCACCGGGGAGGACTGCGGCGAGCTCAGTTGTCCGGACAACTGCAACTACCGGGGCATCTGCGTGGACGGGATCTGCGTGTGCGGGGAGGGATTCGGCGGGGAAGACTGCTCCAAGCTCACCTGCCCGAACAACTGCAACAAGCGCGGCCACTGCTTCAACGGCATGTGCATCTGCGACCCCGGCTTCGAGGGTGACGACTGCTCCGTGCTCTCCTGCCCCAGAAAGTGCCACGGCAGGGGCAGCTGCGTCAACGGCCAGTGCATCTGCGACGAGGGCTTCCAGGGCGCGGACTGCGGTGAGCTGACTTGCCCTAACGACTGCCTGGGCCGGGGCAAGTGCGTGGATGGGCAGTGCATCTGCGACGAGGGCTTCGAGGGCGAGGACTGCAGCGTCAAGAAGTGTCCCAATGACTGCCTGGGCCGCGGCAAGTGCGTGGACGGGCAGTGCATCTGTGATGAGGGCTTCGAGGGCGAGGACTGCGGCATCAAGAAGTGCCTGAACGACTGCCTGGGGCGCGGGAAGTGCGTGGACGGCAAGTGCGTCTGCGACGAGGGCTTCGAGGGCGATGACTGCGGCATCAAGAAGTGTCCCAACGACTGCCTGGGCCGCGGCAAGTGCGTGGACGGCAAGTGCATCTGCGACGAAGGCTTCGAGGGCGACGACTGCGGCATCAAGAAGTGCCTGAACGACTGCCTGGGCCGCGGCAAGTGCGTGGACGGCAAGTGCGTCTGCGACGAGGGCTTCGAGGGAGACGACTGCGGCATCAAGAAGTGCCCCAACGACTGCCTGGGCCGCGGCAAGTGCGTGGACGGCAAGTGCGTCTGCGACGAAGGGTTCGACGGAGAAGACTGCGGGGTCAAGCTGTGCCTGAACGACTGCCTGGGCCGGGGGAAGTGCGTGGACGGGCTGTGCGTGTGCGACGAGGGCTTCGAGGGCGAGGACTGCTCCGTGCTCACCTGCCCGGCCAACTGCAACGGCAGGGGGCGGTGCGAGAACGGCCTGTGCGTGTGCGACGACGGCTACATGGGGGAGGACTGCGGGGAGCTGCGCTGCCTGAACGACTGCAACAACAACGGCCGCTGCGTCAACGGGCTCTGCGTGTGCGACGAGGGCTACATCGCCGATGACTGCTCCGAGGGTAAGGGGGGCGTGGTCGCACCAAACTCTCCTCTAAACTCGCCCGTGGCCACGTGTTATCTTTATATCCATGCTTATTTATTTCCTTAAATTCACCTTGCGAATGAGAGAATGAGTGAACAAAAGGGAGAACCCGAAAAAACGTAAACGTGGGGGGTTAGGGGCGGTTGGTAGATGGATGTCGGGACCCGCTCGCCAGATGTTTTTGTTGTAAATAATCGAGGGAATTTTTTGTGGTTTGATTGGTTTGGTCATTAAATCAGGTGTGTGAGTCCCTGGTTACAACTAAAACCTTCTGGCAAGTGGGCCGTGATGATTAGAGTTGATACACAGGCTTCTGAGACAGGCTTCAGAACTGGGGGACCACTATGGCCCACAGTTGGGGACCCCCTGCACAAGTGCCGTTCCATGGGTGATTTGGGCATTCATTTAGTTCAGAGTTACTTGTATCACTGATTTTTGGGGCGCAGGATGACTGTTGAAAGTAAAAACAGTCATTCTGAATTTGAACTGTTCACCCTGCATACCTGACTACCAACAAAACAAAATAATAATGATAATATCATGGTGAATCATGGACAGAATGATAAATTGATGTACCCTCTCCCGAAGGTCCTTAATTCCACGAAGAACAAAAACACGCATGGTACATCATTTGATCTTTCATCATTGGCTTTTCTGGGAAAAAAAAAAGACCTAAGTTCATTTTAATAGTTTTTCTTAAGTTTCTATTTTGAGTTTTATTGAATGATTCTTGAAAAGTCATTACTGAGGTTCCCGTAATCTGAGTGGTTCAGCCAGGAGTAGGTTTGTTAGGACATGCCATTGCTTGGCTCTGTCGTTTTTACTGGTCTCTGGTTGGTTCCGGTACTCTAGCTGACTAAAGGGGATTCTGAGTGTTGCAAAGGGGATTCACGTGCCAGCAGATAGGGTTCAGTAATACCTCACGGCATTGGAGCCAGAAGCACACAGAAGTTGAGGCTGCTTGGTTCCATGTTGTCTCAGCCCCTTTTCACACTGACACGTACTTATGGATCAACGGCTGGGATTTTGCCTGGGATCAGAGCAGGCCCTAGGGTTTTGGTGGCCATAAAAACAAGAATGATGTTATGGCCCGAAAGCAAAAAAAAACATGAATTGTGTGCCCCCGAACAACTGCATAGCGTGTTCATGCTAACAGCCAACCCTGCCTGGGACACACACACACACACGTATGCTCTTTCTCTCTCTCTTTCGCTCTCTCTCTCTTTCTCTCTTTCACACACACACACACACACTCATATATGCTCTCTCTCACATACACACACACACATATGCTCTCTCTCTCTCTCTCTCTTTCACATACACACACACATATGCTCTCTCTCTCTCTCTTTCTCTCTCTCACACACATGCATTTTAAGAATTGAACTTTGTGGCTAGTTGCTTTTTTGGACAGAAGAACTGAAAGACAAAAACATGATATCAATGAATGTTTCAAGCGACTACTTAAAAGTAGCAGGAATTGTTACCAGTGGTACTCAAACACAGGCAGGCGAAACACAAATTCACAAAATGTAATGAGAAAATGCAACACATTATCAACACTGCATAATAGCTACCAGTAAGTCTACCTTACCAGCCTCATTTGTCAGACTTGGATTGCAGGTAATTAGATGTAGACCTACTGTATTTCACTCAATACAGTAGGTTCACTTTCTTAAGTGACTCAATAACTTCACTTTCCAGATACACTACAGAGAGAGAGAGTATCGAGGGTCGAGCAAATTGGAAAAAAAACGTAACGAATACTGATACTGATGATTTCTATTTCACCGATCCTGACATAACCAACTCACTGTGGTTCCATCTGCAGTCTCCCCGCCGACGGACCTGACCGTGATTGAGGTGTCCCCGGAGTCGGTGAACCTGACCTGGGCCAACGAGATGGTTGTGACTGAGTACCTGATCACCTACGTGCCCACGGCCCCGGGCGGCCTCCTGCTGGACTTCCGCGTTCCCGGAGACTGGAAGGCCGCCACCATTGACCAGCTGGAGCCAGGGATCGAGTACCTGATCAACGTCTATGCCATCCTCAACAACAAGCAGAGCATCCCTGTCAGCGCAAGGGTGGCCACACGTAAGCTCACCGTTACCCACAATGACCTTCCGTGGTTCCCATTGCTTTAAATCCAGCTATGACCAGCTTGAACTTACCTGCTGCCAGCTGTTTTAAAACATAGCTTGATCTGTTTTTTTCAGCAGGGATGTCAGTGTGAAATACGCAATATGTTGAGTACTATAAATTGAATTCTTATTCATTTTTACTAGAGTAATCTTCCCTGTATTGAATAATACAGCCCTCCAACCACTACAGTTATTCTTATAGTTTAGAGTACAGGGCACTATTACGCAGTCTTTTTAGGGGAAAAACTATATAATAGGAAATATGGTTATGTACGTGTTCCTGTTTTCACTTCAGTCAATAGAAACCCAAATGGTCCTTTGGAGCAATGTTGCATGAGTTTGTTCTTTATAGGGTATGATAGGAAGAACTCATAAATACCCATCATGGCACAGTGGGAGCAGTGTGATATGGCAGGGGTGTAAAGTGGAGCAGGTAAAGTGGAGCAGTTCCCCCCTTTAATCTTTAATCGCTCCCTACTCCCCAGCAAGACCACTGCGGTCTGCCAGCTCTGGTCGCCTTGTGGTTCCCTTTCTACGAGCACCTGGCGGTCAAGCTGCATGTTCACGCCTGTTTTTCGTTCTGGTTCCTCAGTGGTGGAATGACTTGCCTACCAATGTCAGGACAGCAGAATCCCTCCCTATTTCAACGCAGGCTAAAAACACACCTTTTCAGACTATACCTTAGTCCTTCCTCCTGATCCCCCCCCCTTACAATATCCCTCTTGTCTAACCCTAACCCTAAAAATAAAATTTTAAAAATAGCACTTACGCGGCACGGATGGTGCAGTGGGTAGCACTGCCGCCTCACAGCAAGGAGGTCCTGGGTTCGAATCCCGGTCGGCCGGGGCCTCTCGGTGTGGAGTTTGCATGTTCTCCCCGTGTTCGTGTGGGTTTCCTCCCACAGTCCAAAGACATGCAGGTTAGGCTGATTGGAGAGTCTAAATTACCCATAGGTATGAGTATGTGAGTGAATGGTGTGTGTGCCCTGTGATGGCGACCTGTCCAGGGTGTATTCCTGCCTTTCGCCCAATGTATGCTGGGATAGGCTCCAGCCCCCCTGCGACCCTGTTCAGGATAAGCAGGTTCAGATAATGGATGGATGGAAAATAGCACTTTTGAGACAATGACTGCCTTTCTGTTTAGAAGTTTAGAACAGCCCTTCATGCATATTTTACTAGTTATGCATTTGATGACCTGTGGAAGAGCCTATGCACTTGTAAGTCGCTGTGGATTAAAAGCGTCTGACAAATGGCTAAAGTGTCAAATGTAAATGTGTCTATCCCCCCTCCCCCCTCAGACCTCCCGGAGCCTGAGGGTCTGAAGTTTAAGTCTGTGAGGGAGACCTCCGTGGAGGTGGAGTGGGACAAGCTGGACATCTCCTTTGATGGCTGGCACCTGACCTTCAGAAACACAGTGAGTCAGCCACACAACGCTCAATATACACACGCTTCTCAGCATTGCTCCAGGGGAGGATTGTCTCCTGCTTAGTCTAATCAACTGTATGCCACTCTGGATAAGAGCGTCTGCCAAATTCCATTAATGTAATGTCATCTCAAAAAAAATGTATATCGTGTAAAAGCTCATTTCATTCAAAAAGTGAAACTTTCATATATTCTAGATTAATTACACATAAAGTTCAATATTTCAAGCCTTTTGTTTTAATCTGAAAATCAGAAGGTCGACACTTCTGTATTATAAATCCTTTTTTAATTGGTCTCATGTAATATTGTAATATTTTGAGATGCTGCATTTTTCATGAGCTGTAAGCCGTACATTTTTAATCATTCAAGATTAAAACAAAAATAGGCTTGAAATATTTCACTTTATGGATGAACTTTTCAATGATATTTTCGAAATTTTTGAGATGCATCTGTAATTGTATTACAATGACATACATAAATGCGCAAATATTAATTCCCCTCATATTTCAATTGGTAAAACATAGAGTTAGTTAAACATTTTGTAGCTTCCATTTAACATAAATAAATATATTGTAAAAGGCTTTATACAATAAATGCACAGTCAGTGATCTCAATGTTTTATTAGCATTTTACATAGGCGTGCGATGCCACACCACAAACCTTTCAAATTCATGTGTGTATTTTCCTGTTTTGGATCTCGTTACGTTTCATCGGACTGTAATTAGTACCCTCGTGTTCGAGTTCAAAGTTCCAGTCAACTGTGTCCTCCACAGTACATTCCTGTCCAGTTCTGCACAAAAGCAGACGGCGGTTCCGTTGAAGGCGGGCAGCTCCCTCCCAGAGTGTCCCCCTGAGGCAGGCTGTGGTTGTGCGAGCTACGCGTTGTAAGCGCTTTCGGCAGAGACAGCGCTTTAAAAGATGCTTTTAAAGTCTGGGGGTTTACAGCATTCCTGTCGGTGACGACCTGACGCCCCATAACGGCAGAGAGAAGAAGGCATTGTCTCTGCGGCCCCGGTCGTGTAAAGGCCATTACCCACGCTTAAACGCCCCGGGGCTGTGTGGCTTTGCCAGCACAGGCGGGCTTGAGGTTATTGCTCTGGGAGTGCGTCTTCATCCCCTGACTCATAAACACAGCGCCGCTGCTGTTACAGTCCTGCCGCTCTGAGGAGCTGCTGTCACAGCTCAAACTCAAACATCCAAACTGTCTGTACACGGAGCTGCCATCACAGTTCAAACTTAAACATCCAAACTGTCTGTACACGGAGCTGCCATCACAGTTCAAACTTAAACATCCAAACTGTCTGTACACGGAGCTTCCATCACAGTTCCTATTTAAACATCCAAACTGTCTGTACACGGAGCTTCCATCACAGTTCCCATTTAAACATCCAAACTGTCTGTACACGGAGCTTCCATCACAGTTCCCATTTAAACATCCAAACTGTCTGTACACAGAGCTGCCATCACAGTTCCCATTTAAACATCCAAACTGTCTGTACAAGGCGCTGCCATCACAGTTCCCATTTAAACATCCAAACTGTCTGTACACGGAGCTGCCATCACAGTTCCCATTTAAACATCCAAACTGTCTGTACAAGGCGCTGCCATCACAGTTCCCATTTAAACATCCAAACTGTCTGTACACGGAGCTGCCATCACAGTTCCACTTTGCTTCAGATTGAATACATGCAACAAGTGTTTCTATCTTCTTAGTTGGACATGCAGTAAATTCATGAATTTGTTCATTCATGAAAAACATCCGTGAAGTTTAATCGCAGCGCTATACGGAATGGATATATGGAACCCAGAGCAGGGGGAGCTGTCACACGCCCACTGATTTGGAGCAGTGAAGGCGAGATGATTGTGATGAGTGAAAACGTTGCTGAGTGTGGCGCTGTTTTCAGAAAGAGGAGAACGGGGAGATCCTGAACACCCTGGAGCACACGGACACCAGCTACGCGCAGACGGGCCTGGGCCCAGGCCTGGAGTACGAGGTTAAGCTGGAGGCCGTCAAGAATAACATCCGAGGGCCCCCGGCCATCGACACCGTCACCACCAGTAAGGGCCTGCCTCGCACTGTCTCAGCGGCTCTGCAGCGTTTACTCACTAATCAAGAAATACTCTGATTCTCAGACCCTCAATGCCTCACCCTTTATGGAAATAGATCATATTCTAAAGTATGATCAATATTTTGCAGCACGTCATTTGATTGACTGATAGATGTCAAATGATTAAATCCAACTGCACACTAGTGTATGTTCTCAAATGTGCAAAATCTGGAAAGATATAGAGGGGTATATTTCTCTACAGGAATATATTCAGAAGAAAAAAAATCCCTTATAGTATCTTTGACATTTAATAAATATATTTAGCCAGGCTTTTGATAAATCAGTCGAATTTTATCACAGTGATCAGTACAGCATATATTTACAGGTCTGTCACTTTTACATGTGTTTCACACAATCTAATGCCAGCACATGCCATTCAGTTCAGACTGGAGATTCCAGGGGTCAGCGCCCTGCCTCATGACATCACGCTGACATCACAAATGGCAAGGGTCAGGGGTGAAAGGTGTGATTGACTGTAGGAACATGAAGAAACCCTGCTGTCCCAGGATTGGTCTGACGTCGTGTGGGGGGTCAGAGGGCGAACAGGAGCTCCGTTACGGCAGTGGTTAGTCAGGGGTCGTCGAGGGGCGACTCCCTCTGTGTCACTTTGTCAGCATCCATAGGAGGGAACGGGGGGCCAGGAATGCAGAAATCTCCCAAAGCCGGCGGGAGCTGCCTCAAGAAGTAATTTAACAGCCCCGTTTAAACTGTGTGTCAGTACATTCATTTCATGGTGGAAATGAGGGAAATGAAAAATACTGTATATATTAACAGTGAACATAAAAAAGAGCGCTCTGGTGCCATTTCACAGTTTAACTGTACAGTCAGGCTTGAGAGGAGAACAGGGCCATTGCTTGTTTCTCCTGTCCCATTAAGGGCCACAGTTAAGAGTATCGTACCCACCAGGTCAACAGTACTGCTTTCACAAACAGGCTTTTCTGTACCCTCCCCCCCTAAATATGTTACACGGCCAAGTTACTGTCTTTATTTGCCGTTAAATGGCTTGCCAATGTAAACAACCAAACCGAGCAAGGAAAAGCCATTAACCACAAAACGGTGCCATGCCGATAATATAATCCCACGTATCCTCTGTTTGTTTGAACAGCTTGCAGACTGCCATCTTGATTAACACAGGGCAACACCAGGTCTGTCTGTAGGGGGCAGAGGGAGAGGCGGTAGCGTGGCGGTCACAGAAAGAGCCTTGTAATAGCACTGCGGTCAGTCTGAGGTGTAATTGAGAGCATAGCTTCTTCCTACAGCCTGCCACATGAAGAAGGCCCAAGAGGGGATTGTGGTTGTGTGGTCTCTGACTACTGTTTACCTCAAATCCAACCACAAATCCCAGCTGTTATTGTGTAAAGTAGTGGGTTTTCGGGTTGATAAATCTTTGGGAAGTTGCGCATATCACCAAGAGAAAAGCTGCAAATACGGCAGGCGTGCTTATTCCTCGCCTGTCTTGGTCTTAAATGGATGGACCTTTAGCTCCGGAGAAAGAAAATGGCAGTCCAACCAGGCTCCTCAGCCTGGACTGAGACTAGAGAACCTATCTGCAGATGTACAATTTTCAAGCCCATTCCTGTTCTCTTAAGCCAGCAACCTACAGTATATATTGCATAGAGAAATGTGTGTCATGTAAAATAATTTGGACTACAGAATACCGATATACAGTGGTTGCCAGTAGTCTAAGGACCATCGATGGAGTGAGCTGGATTAACCTCAAGTGCCCAGTGTGCAAATGAAATGCCACACTAAAGCTCTATATATATATTTTATTCTGTGGAGCTTTGAGGATAGTCATTTGGCTTGTGGCCAGTCCAACCCCAGCATATTTATTTTCATTGCTACTGAACTCTTTCTTTGTAAGTCATGAAGTTTGTATAGTCAAATTGTGCAAAGTTTTAATTTATTGTGGAATAACACTGGCGAAACATTTCTGTTTGAAAGTTGTGAATGAGAAAACTAACCCAATGCATACACACACACGCACACACACACACACACACACACAACACATATACATAATCCTGACAAGAAACTGCCTGTCAGTTCAGGAAACGAGTTGAAATTCAATTAATTAATTCATCGAAAAACCCTCATAGAAGGATTGACTGAAATTGAATTGAACCCAAACCCTGAGTTGGGTACTGCCTAATCCAGGATCAGGGAACTGTTTGTACAACAGCTGCCTCTAAGCACTTCTTGGTGTGGTCTGATCCGCAGTGCTGGACAGCCCCAGTCAGCTGGAGGTGCGCGGGGTGACGGACTCGGTCGCGATCGTCTCCTGGCTCCAGTCGGTGGCTCAGGTGGACGGGGTCTCTCTCTCCTACGGGCCGAGCACGGACTCTTCGGACAGGAACACCGCGGACCTCTCCCACACCGAAACCCAGTACAGCCTGGAGAGCCTGGCCCCGGACACAGAGTACGAGGTGTCCCTGGTCTCCAGGAGAGGAGAGATGAGGAGCGACCCAGTCCGGGAGACCTTCACCACAGGTAGGAGGGACCCGCCTGCAGTGGGAGGGCTCCAGGCCCCAAAGCCACCGACAGCACAGGTTCAGTGGGAAATAACGCAGGTGCCAAACTCATTTTTCCTGGAGGGTACCAAACTTCACTGATGCTGACTGTAGTGTTAGAAAATCCTGGTGAAAAAGGCTCAAAAGGGCGAAACTCTCGGTGCTGTATACACTCTTAGAATAAAAGGTCCGAAAGGCGCATAAAAAGGTACAAATGTGCATTGTTGGCCGCAGTACCCAATAGGTACATTAGTTGTACCCCTAACCAGCAATATATCATTCATTTTTACCCAAACATTACTGTACTTTCAGGGTAGATTCGGGAAATTACAGTATGTGTGGGGCACTTGGTTGGCATACCTTCTGCCTAAATTGCATTTATTCAAGGACTTTGAAATGTGTAACAATCAAAGAGGGACACCCAGTGTGGAGAATTCTACCAGTATCATATTCTTGCATATCTGCAAACTTGCTCTGTCTAAGAAAAATACACACACATGTACACACACACACACACACACACACGTATCACACACACATACACACACGTATCACACACACACATGTATCACACACACGTATCACACACACACACACATGTATCACACACACGCACACACACACACGTATCACACACACATACACACACATATCACACATACACACACATATCACATACACACACTCACACACACACACACATATCACACACACACACAGAGATGGCACTCAGGCGTTTGTCCGACTTGCTTCCAGACCTGGACGCTCCCACGGACCTGGAGGTGGTGGACCAGACAGACAGCACCGTGACTCTGGAGTGGAAGAACAGCAAGGCGGCCGTGGAGAGCTACCAGGTCAAACACAGCACGCTGTCAGGGGCCGAGCACGGCGTCACGCACTTCCTGCCCTCGGCTGGGGACGTCACGCTGGCCACCATCACCGGTGAGTGTCGCACGATGGGGGGGAGGCGGGCGCAAGAGCAAAATCTTTCTCTATACGTAGCTCCTCGTGGTTATCAAAGGCAATGACGCTCCTTCTCGAACTAGATGACCAAAGTGTCATTGGAGCCACTCAGAGCAACCATTTTATAGTCAATATTTATTTATTCATTTAACCATAAATGCAGGCTAAAGTTAGAAACAACTGCTCCCGCAACAAAGCCAGCACAGTCCTGGTGCTACTATACCATGCATTGAGGTATCTGAAACAGCTATGGGCTAAGCTAGTGCTCAGCTACTGTGAAAACTAACTACGAAGCCAAAATCATTGAAATAATGAGTGTTTTCAAAAAGGTTTTTTTTTTTCTAATCTTGAAAAAAGTCAGCACTGTCAAAAGAGCACCTCCAACAAGCACTCACCTGCACAAGGTTTCTCTGAGGTTGACAGTCTCACAGCTGATGCTGGAAGGTGGTGACTCAGCGACTGGGTGGGTGGTTTGTTCCACCACGGAGGGGTGGAGGGGTCACTGGGGGGCCAGCTGAGGATGAGTTCAGAGCTGTGTCAGGAGGTTTGGTTGGGCATGTCTAGAGACATGCTTCTGTAAGCGTGTCGAGGCACAGAGGCTGCCAAGGGCACAGTTTGGCAAGACCTTTGTCTCTGAAATGGGCATACTTTAACTCACAGAGGGGCGCTGAATTGAAGAAAAGCGGGTCAGTGTCTAGAGAGGGTGAGTGGAAGGTAGGTTTGGTGCCTATGCCAATACCAAGCACAAAGCATGGCTGATCGTGGTAGCATTCCCAAATGTGCTAGTTTTCCATTTTACTGTATCTGGTTTTATTTTATATAAAATCACAATTTCCTTTGCAGTAAAATCCCTAAATGTAATGAAAGAAAAATGCAAGGGACTGCTGCATCAAGCCTTCACGATAAAATGCCACTATTCCTTCCACTGCGAAAATGAGAAGTGTAACGGAAAACGTGTAACGTTTTCCTTTCATTCAAATCACCCGCACTGTTTCAAGGAAACCATTTCCTGTTTGGAGGGCCCCAGCCCTCTACACCACGGTCATTACTGTGATTTACTGCGTTCAGCCCTCGTGATTTTATTGATAGCGATATGTTTCCACAGCATGCGGTCACATTTTAAAGTGGGTTCTGCATAGCCTCATGCCATAGTGTTCACACGTCCTAAATCACAGGGTGTGGACAGGGCCTTTACTGTACAGCAGGGGGAGAGGGGGACCTGAAAGCCTCTTTTCTGTTTCACAGCAAATATCGCTTTTGGGAAATGCAAATGCCCACATTTTATACCTCTTGAGAAAATGGTCAAACCTGCAAGGACAGCAGAATCGCATAGGAGGTGGTATTGTGGTTGTGGGAGCAGCTGGTTTCTGTAGATTAACAGAAGTGACCAGTTATATTGTATTTATTAGTATTTGTTATGTATATTGTTTTTTATAGTTGTATTTCCCTTGTATATGTCCAGCAGTAGAGAAATATGAGTTGGAATACATACCACTATTCACAGACTACATGCATAACCCACATAAAAAAGTGACAATAGTATATATTTATTTGTATACATTTTCCTCTTTCATAAAATAACTTTCATTGAGGTCTTTGTGCTGTGCTGCAATCAGTTTTTTATACAGTATAGATTTGCTGCAATGAGTACCAGTGAGATAACCTGTGTCCATCGGTTGTGAAAGGTTTAAGCCCTGGGACGGAGTACGGGATCGGCGTATCTGCAGTGAAGGAGGACCGAGAGAGCCTGCCAGCTACCACTAACGCTGCCACTGGTAAGGCTGCTCACTGGTGCATCCTGCAAACCTGTCTGCAGCTCTGCAGCTGTTAAAATAACAGTTCCCCACCACTAACATCCAACAGCTATGAGAACAATCCGTCTCAGTTTACTGTATGCTTAAGCTAGTGGTCTTAGTACAACCGGCAGTGATTCACTACAGCTCTGAGGATCTGAGCATGTTTATTAAATGTGATGATTTGGGGGTGGAAAGTCTTAAAAAAAAAAGAAAAAACCTTCAGCATTTATATGTTTGGTTCCAGGTGACTGGGAAATCCATCTCTCGATGACAGTTGCTCAGTTTTCCGTTTGCGCAAGGTCCCTTGCGTCCTAGCCATGTGCTTACTTGTCTCTTGCACAACAAATGTAATGTGAGGATGTTTGGAGAGTTACCCCACATCCGCACCTCGTCCCTTCCGTTAGACCTCGATGCCCCCAAGGACCTGGAGGTGAGTGGATCCACGGAGACCACCCTGACCATCGTGTGGAAGAAACCCGTGGCCAAGATCACCATCTACCGGCTGGTCTACTTCTCCACCGACGGCAGCATGGAGGAAGTGGAGATCCCGGGCACGGAGACCACGTACACGCTGACCAAGCTCACCCCGGGCACGCTCTACACCATGTCGCTGGTGGCGAAGAGAGGCAGCGAGAAGAGTGAACCCGCAACCCTCTCTGCATCTACAGGTGAGTGGCACGGCAGCTGAGGAGGTCCCCCCATTCTGGAGGATACCGATCACACCTCCTGGGTGCTCTTCCCTCAGAGCTGAATGGCGCGGAACGTGTGCACAAAGTGTTCTTCTGTTTGCTCTATCCACAACGCTAACGCTTCTCAGGTTTTTCCATTGTGAACAGGCGTAAACAGTTATGAGTCTGCGGGGGCCGTCGTGGATGTACGTTTTGTGTGTGTTTTCAGGATGCCAACAGTTGTCACCCATAAAGAATGCTGCTCTTTGAGTATTCTGGGAATTAAATTTAGGAAGAAATTTAGGAAGAAAAAAACAAATAAAAAAAACCTTTTGCAGAATCGTTTAACTTAACAGAAGCAAGAGGGAGACACGCATAATCAAACCAAGATTTTTATTTGTTTACACTGCTGTCTCGGGCGCCACATTTCCTAAAACCGTTACTTTCACGAGACGACCTGTTCTATTGCAGAACAAGGGAAACAAACTTTATGACAGAGGACAGATTTATACTTCACATGGGAAATGCAGGTTTGACTGAGAATAAAAGAGCTTTTATTGGATTCCCCCTTCCAGCCAGAAGCAGAGTTGGACAGACTTGTGTTCCACTGGTATTAACCATATTGTCCTCTCTTTTATTTTTGAGCAATGTCACCACAATGAAAACACAGGTTATTGCAGGTTAGAGTCCAGGCTGTGCCACAGTGAGATATCCACCCTGCTTTTTCCACCTATATGTAGGCTTATTGCATGAAATGTATGCAATGCAATGCATATGTTTAGTAGGCATATACATTTATGAGGGGAGGGCAGGAGTTTTCTATGTGTGGCATTTTAGTCTGAAGAACCAAAACATTGATATGTCATATCATAGTATATAAAAGAAATAGACTTCAAGGATTTGTCAACACCTTCTTCAGCAAAAAAAAAGTTTTGTCAATGTCATTAGGTAAAATCCCTGAAGTTATTTAGAATCTAAGCCCTTTTCAAAATATGACATGCTGAAAAGATCACTACTGTAACAAATAACCTCATAGGAGAAAAGGCTTTGGAGCAACACTGAATAAACACAGTGATGGCTACATGACAGAAAGGTCTGATCCAGTGTGCCTCCAGCAGGAATGATTACAAATGATCTACAAATGTGGAAAGGGTCATGTTCTCCGCCTGGCCTTTTGTACATATAAAAATATTAGCAAGATTAAGAAACTGAAGGCTTATGTAAGCTACTGAACATCATGACACTAATCAGCAAGAGCTGCCCTGTTAAGTTATTCCAGGGCAATACACTTGAATCATTAACTACAACAAATAACTATGATGACTTAGGCTTATCATCAGCTTAAATTATTGTGTGAGACATCTGCGTAAACGGAGAGTCCAAAATAAACAGAGCCAACAGTTGAAGTTAGACAGCTGGAGTGTTAAACAGCCATAGGGAGACAGAAAGTGAGAGGACAGTGACCTTGGCAACAACTTTCCAACAAAAGCAAGAGTGACGCAAGGTCGAACACCAGTCTCATTTTAATTTGTTGTCTCTTGTTGTTTTTCCTTGTAGCTTCTTTCACATTTTATCTAGCAGACTATGCCCCTGAGCTGACCACAACCAAAAGCTCAGAGGAAAATGTCTTTAGTTTAATGTCAGTAGACGGCATCGATCCCGATTCCTCTGGGATTGGAGAGGATGCAGAAATGATGGCCCTGACTGTATCGGGCATAACCTCTAACGGATTTCTTCTGTCTTGGGATTCAAAAACTGTGCACGATAGTTTCACTGTAGAATGTAGAGACTCCATGGGATTATGGGATGTGGTGCAGTTTCAACTCCCCGGAGATGCCGCAGGCACTAGAATCGAAGGCCTGAAGGCATCCACCTCATATGAAGTAAGGCTTTATGGAGTAAATGGTGGCCAGAGATCCTCGCCACATGCAGCAGTTGCTGTCACAGGTATATACCGTTTTAGGCTGCCCAACAGCCGGCATTATCCTTTGCTCTGTCAAAAGTGAATGCATTTTTCCTGATGACATCAAAATGGCTGCTCAAGATGTGAAAATGGCAACCGGTGGGCATTGAAGGTCTTGCATGACAGGTTTGCTCCCACATATGGTAGAGCCAGGAGCATGGTATGACCGTAAGGTTTCCTTCAGCATGCGTACCGCAGAAACCATTGCATCGTCCATCAGAAGTGGCTACGGGCCACGTGCCATCTCATCTCCATATGCATGCTGGGAAGGCCAAGGCCTGAGAAGCAGAGAGAGTTGCTTTTCAACATTGAAAACAGGGTTTCAGGGCGCATATAGCATACAGAGGCAGGTGATTCCACATTGGAGGTCTGCTTCCTGACAAGGCCCAAAGGCCTGCGATTTTGTCAGGTATGGAGCCTATTTTTTGTCTTTGTGATATTAAGATTGGGCATTGTCCTATAGAACTTTCTCACATAAGTACTGCCAACCCGAAAGTAAAAAATAAAAATAAAAATAAAAATAGTAGCATACCAACATTTCAACTATCATTTACACTCACCTTGTGTTTGTGATGGGCGAGGACATTGATAGGTTAATAAATACTCAAAGAATCAAATGTTTCAGCTCCAAATGAGACTCTACACATAGCAATCATACAGCTAATTTTCATAACTGGTCCTGCACCTCCCTGCTTTGATGTCTTAAAAGCAACGATCAGCTCTGTAGGCTAAGTGCCAAGTCATCTCCATTCATTCCCATTGTTTTCCACTCCATTGTCATACCATTTGTCCGTGTTTTATTTTATTTTTTGCTGTTTGAACGTGCATCAGACAAAGTCCGCAGTAGCCTGTGCATCTTGAGGCTACCTACATCGCAGGTGAATGCTACTCAGAGGTGTTCAACGATCTGATGTTGCACCGCAGTGCATGGCTTCCTCATCCTTTTGAAGTGTACAGTGTACTTCTGTTTCACGCAGACTACACAGAACCTTCAAAACATTAATGGCGCCTTCGGGAGCCATTAATACGCAAGCTGCCTGCCGCGAATGAGTCGCCTGCATGAGAGGATATCGGATGATATCAGAAGGCCTGTGCGAACCGTAGCTATGGTGACTGTGGTTACACATTGTACACAACTGTTACGCATTGAAATGACGTGATGACTGAGATGCACAAATGTGACAATCACTTTTTAACCTTCGATAGATGCAACCAACAAAAAGAGTGCAAATGCAGAATGTCTTGCATTGCTGGTTGAATGTTTGATTTTCAGTAATGCTGAGGGATTTCCTGTTGTCTCTTTCCTGCTGTTAAGTAACTGGAAACAACATTTTCCCTCCTTTGCAGGTCAGTTTGTGTTTGTTGTGTTTGTCATGTAGTTAACCTGTTAATCCATGAAATGTACTTTTGTTTAGCACCTGAGTCTACCACAGCGGATGTAGTCCCTCTCAAAATGGCTCCCACGCCAACAACTCCAGACCGGGAGCCTGACTCCGCGGTCACAGCACCCGATTCTCTTCAAACTAAACCCCCAAAAGCTGGGTATTTGGTTGGAGGATCTGGAGATGAGTCCTACAACTCTGGTGTGGAGCCCCTGGGAGAATTCACTGCCACTATGGTGGACCAAATGGGTGCAACCAGAACAAATGTAGCCCCCACCCAGGCAGTTCCTGTGGGAACCTCCAACATCTCTCATGTGCCGATGAGGTCCGAGACCATGCTGAACTCCACAGCTGATCCGTACTCCACCATTGAGCTGAACTCCACGACCAAGCCAAGCTCCTTGGCAGAGTTAAACTCCACAGCTAAACAATACTCTATGGCAGAGCAAAACTCCACAGCTAAACTAAACTCTATGGGAGAGCAAAACTCTATGACCAAATTAAAGTCCATAACCAGGCCAGGCTCCTTGGTGGACTTAAACTCGACAGCCATACTAAACTCCACAGCGGAGCCAAACTCCACAGCCAAACTCACCTCAAACTTTGATGCTGAATTAGACTCCACAGCTATACTAAACTCAACGGCCGAGCCGGACTCCATGGCTGAGCTGAACTCTACAGCTGAGCCAAACTCTGCCACCATGTTAAACTTCACAGCCAAAATAAACTCAATGTCTGAGCCAAACTCTACCACCATGTTTAACTTCAAAGCCAAACTAAACTCTACAGCTGAGCCAAACTCTACCACCATGTTAAACTTCACAGCCAAAATAAACTCTACGGCTGAGCCAAACTCTACCACCATGTCAAACTTCATAGCCAAAATAAACTCTACGGCTGAGCCAAACTCTACCACCATGTCAAACTTCATAGCCAAAATAAACTCTACGGCTGAGCCAAACTCTACCACCACGTTAAACTTCACAGCCAAAAGAAACTCTACGGCTGAGCCAAACTCTACCACCATGTCAAACTTCATAGCCAAAATAAACTCTACGGCTGAGCCAAACTCTACCACCACGTTAAACTTCACAGCCAAAATAAACTCTACGGCTGAGCCAAACTCTACCACCATGTCAAACTTCATAGCCAAAATAAACTCTACGGCTGAGCCAAACTCTACCACCACGTTAAACTTCACGGCCAAAATAAACCCTACGGCTGAGCCAAACTCTACCACCACGTCAAACTTCATGGCCAAACTAAACTCTACGGCTGAGCCAAACTCTACCACCATGTCAAACTTCATAGCCAAAATAAACTCTACGGCTGAGCCAAACCCTACCACCACGTCAAACTTCATAGCCAAAATAAACTCTACGGCTGAGCCAAACTCTACCACCACGTCAAACTTCACAGCCAAAATAAACTTTATGGCTGAGCCAAACTCTACCACCACGTTAAACTTCACAGACAAAATAAACTCTACGGGTGAGCCAAACTCTACCACCACATCAATCTTCATAGCCAAACTAAACTCTACGGCTGAACCAAACTCCTCTTCCAAGCTAAGCTCCACAGCTCAGCCGGACTCTTTGGCTGAGCTAAACTCCACAACTGAGTTGAACTCCAAGGCTGAGCCAAACTCCACTACCGAGTTTAACGTCACAGCCAAAGTACGCTCTGTGACAGAGCCGACCTTGATGGCCGAGTTGAACTCCACGGCTGAACTAAGCTCCACGGCCAAGCCAAGCTCCACGGCTGATGACACCACTGCTCAGGCAGTCACTGTGCCCGGAGATTCCTGGATCACGCAAGTAAATGGCTTGTCCCCCAGCACCTTGTATGAGGTTAATGTGTATGGGACCTCAGAGGGAGAGAGGAATAGACCTCTCCCCACTCTTGCCACTGCAGGTACATCATCTCACCAATTACTATCCCTGCAGCCATTTAGGAAATCTGTCTCCATTCCTCATCCCATCCCAAGTCATCTCATGCTCAATTCTGTCCTCTGCTCTGGTTTGGTACACATACGTGGAAAATACGTGTGTGCTTACGGACTTAACTGCAAAGGGTTTTTTTTCTGCTGCCGAAGGAAATGTAGGAATGAGTTCCAATGGTAGAAAAATGGAATAGATCGACCACTTTTTGACTTAATCGTGATTTTTTTGTTGTTGATAGTTGTAACATTCAAGAAACTCGCTTTATATGTGTCAGCTATTCCAGGCTCACTCAAAATTTCATTTTACAATTTGAACGAGCAATTTGATTATCATAAATAACTTGGCTTAGTATGTCTGTTATGGAATCATAGCTACTAACTGTAAGTACGGTAATTCCTATCTAAAGCAAGTATAAACATGTGAAAATATGGGTTCTGTAGTACAACCCAAAGCCTCATGGAGAGCTCTTAAATGAAAGCTTTAAACAGCGGCTTGGCTTGAACCCGCACACAGAGCTGCGCAATTGAAAGAGTAAACATTCCTAGCGATACAGTCCACAAGTGGCTTGTTTAAATATGAGGATCAAGCAAGGCCAAGGAATCTTTCTTGGTATCTTTTAATGAAAGTATTATTACTAATACTACAAAGCACAGGATTCTCATTCTCATTTCTTCTGTTCATCATTTCATCCATTCATTTCATTTGCTGTTCCGATTCATCGATTTCTTATCTGTTTGATTATCATTTGTGTAATCTCTTCGAATGTTTTACATCATATGTGATGTTAAGTCAAGCAATTTCTAACTGGAAATCATGCATTCCCGTCTGATACACTGTATATGCTGTGCAGTGTACTTACAGTGGCTATGTTATGTTAACTACCTCTTCTTACCTGTATAACATCTAATCTTTATTCCCCCTAAGGAAAAGACTTGACTGAAAAGTATAAAACATACAGCACAAATCCCACCCGCCTCTTCTGCAGGTTCCGTTGTTGCTGCATTGGTCTGCTGCCCACGTGATGCATTGACTATGTTTTGATTTGTTTGTTATCCAGTGGAACACAAGCCCCTGGTGGGAAACCTCACCATCTCAGACCTGTCCTGGGACAGCTTCAATGTGTCCTGGAGCCCGGAGGAGGCTGAATATGACGCCTTCTTAATTGAGATTGCAGAGCTGGAGGGGGGCGAGCAGGTTGCTAACCACACCCTCTCCGGGGACGCCCGAAGCCTGGGCGTCTCCGGGCTGAACCCCAGCACCACGTACAGGATCATCCTGTACGGGGTGCACAAGGGGGAGATCTTAGAGCCTGGCTTTGCTGAAGTCGCAACAGGTACACGCCCCCCCCCCCCCACCCCCCCAACACCGACGCCAACCCCTTGCCAACACTTCAGTCTCTCAAACTGAAGTACTCTTCAAGTTTCCCTCTCTTATTCAATGTTTCCCTCAAATTCCTCTCCCTCTCTTCTTCCACCTTCTTCTACCTCATGATTTATTTATTTTTACCTTCCAGAAAAAAAGAAAAAAAAAAGATCTGTGGTGTCAAGCAGTGGCTCATGTCACGGCCAACATCATTCTGCTCTCCCATCTCCATCTCCACACTCCAAAAAAAGCCTCTCACAGCACCGCATGAAGGAGCACGCCTCCCCCCCAAAGCTCAAACCCTCATACATCACCGCTCCCCTTCCCCCCCCCCCCTCCACTCACAAATATGGCCTCCATGGTAACATAATGTGTCATCTATCATTCTTACCCTCCAGCCACTGTTGTCAGTCTTGACATGAGACGTAGGGTGGGCGGGAAGGAGGTCTCGTGGCCTGCTGCCCCAAAACCCTGCCAGCCATCGGCTACCCCCCGCACCCCGCCTGACCCCTCTTCCAAAACCCTGAGTGCATGAGACCCTCCTCCCATTTGTGCATTGTGTGGTGAGTTCCCCTTGTTGTGCTGCGGTGATTGCAAAAATAAAACCCCAAACCGAACATCATCCATACCAAACAATGTGCATCCATTTCATGTCATCATCATCATCATCATCATCATCACCATTATCATCAGCATAATCCTCATCACCACCATCTTACATCTCATGATCTCAAACCCTTAACACCCTAGACCACCCATCTGCCTGCTGAACCATGCCTTAACTAAATGACTGAAAAACTTGGTTTGTCGAACGCGCTTTGTGATGTAGTCCATGCCGTGGGATGTGCACAGAAACTGAGAATGCGTGCATCGAAATGAACAAGGAGATGTTTGCTCACCTGGATAACCTTAACACTCATCTACATGTAATGGCCACCTCATGAAACACCACCCTACCATCTTTCACTCCCTCCCCTTGCCAAGAATGACCAGGTGGTGATCTTAGGCATTTCTTGACTCGCGTTAAGACTTTTGGTGATTCATGTGTGCGTGGTTGATCCATAGCACATAGTACGGGTGACTGCAAGTGCTGAACCTGACTATGTGCTATGAGAACAAGCAAATCAAGGTAGCTACGGAGTTAACTACCTTCACAACAATCCTTTAACAAAATGTATTCTTGGGGCCTGTTTCTTGTAAATAGTAAAAATCTGATTAAACATTAATACCCATATGAACAAATGGACCAAAAAAAGCATGGTATACCACAAATTGCTCGGTTGGAATACAACGGTTAGCTAGTTGTATACCAGCTATATAGCTAATTGGTTGGCTATATTGGTTAACTAGCTAGCTAGTTTTGAATGTCAAATTCTTCAGAATAAGATAATATGCATTTTTATCTCATGTGAAACTGATCCGGGTGCTGGTGTTTCACTGGATTAAAACCAGCCTAGACTGCTGTGTCCACACTTCCTCAGCGCTCTGCGTTGTGCATTCTCAGGATTTCAGTGATATACTGCAGCCGATAGGATTTATTTCGCTGAACTCTTTCCCTTGAGTTGGGCTTGGCTGAGTTGGGGCAGCCTGTAGCATAGTGGTTAAGACATATGACTGGGACAGGCAAGGTCAGTGGTTCGATCCCGAGTGTAGCCACAATAAGATATGCATAGCCGTTGGGCCCTTGAGCAAGGCCCTTAACCCTGCATTGCTCCAGGGGAGGATTGTCTCCTGTTTAGTCTAATCAACTGTGCGTTGCTCTGGATAAGAGCATCTGCCAAATGCCATTTATGTAATGTAATGTAATGATTTGCTTGGGATAAGAGTGATGGGCAGGTTTACAGAGGGTTATGATATGGGGACATTCTGACTTTAATATGTAGGGTGCATCACTATTGGATTACCTGCATATTACTGTACGTACCGTTTGCCTGAGACCAGTCTTCTCCACCTGGTGTTTCTTCCCATCTAATTGTCTTGTTTTTGTGCATGTCTCTTTGTCATCAATCACACAACTCTTAACACTCAATTGATACACATGCCCATGTAGAAGAAACACCTGAATTAAGCATGACTGACTACACTTCCTATTGCACATTCATTTACATTGACAAATTCTTGGGAGAGAACCTGGTCAATTCCAGTGGACTTAATACAAAGCCAGTATGGTGCCAATGCTGTTTATATGGAATGTTCCTGGGGAATTACGGGCCAGTTAGCCCAACATGCATAACATCACCCAAATAAAAATATTTACATTTACTCAAAGCCAGCTGATGAGAATATATTGTATTTAGGTTTCCAAAAAGCAACACCAGCAACTGGAATGCTTCATATCTTAGGTTGATACACCAAAAAGGAATATCACCAAACAATGCTATATTGCAATTTTACACTAAAATGGGCTGAAGGGCCTGTTTTCTTGATTCTTTTTATTCTAATAGTGTAATACATTTATATGTGCACAATACTGCATTGCATTTGATAAAGACAAAAAACAAATACAAAGCTCATAATATTAGCTGTTCCTGCATACATTCAGTACATATCAAATATATTCTCCTTTGTTTCTTCCATATGGGATGCAGATTTTGTGTTGTGTGCCCTTGACTAATCCATGTCTCTTTGAGCAATCTGTTTTGACACTACAGTGTATTAAAACAAAAAGGTTTGCGAAAATGCAACCTTGCATTTCAACCTGATAATATGCCTCAAAATTGTGCAGTATATGAAGTATATCCATGGTACTTCAAATGACAACATTTTGAATATTTCATTCAGCATCCGTGTGGAAATCTGTTAAAACTTTGGCATCTATCGCACACAGACTTCTGAAAGGTTTTTTTAAATGCAAGTTTTCATTTTTGCTTTTAGTGAACCAACCTGCCTGTGTTGATTTTGAAAGACCGGTAGACCTATCATAAGGTTATGAGTGTTGTAAATTCATAGAGTTGAACAGTTGGGGCTTCATGAATCTCACAGAGGGTCAAACCATCAGCTTCAAGTACTCAAGTGATTATTGGCTGTCCACATTGGTTAGTGTAAATCAATGAGTCACTGACTGGTCTGCCCATTTCAGGGTACATGAAGCCTCAAGCAACTGCCTCCTCTTTTTAGTCACTATCCCCCATTAATGTTGGCCCCTTGTTCCTCTGTCTCTTTTCTGTGTGTGTATGTGTTTTGGGGGGAGGGTCTTCATAAATTCAGCCAAATGGGCTGTAGAGCAGGGGGTATTGTGATGCATCAAACATCAGAGAATGTACCATGCCTATAATTCAACTCTCAAATTAATATATGAAAATTATAATAGCTTGTTGCCATACGCAATGAACACGTTTTTTATGAGTTGTATTTACTTCCTCACTGCAATTATGCTTTTAATCACTGAAACATTTGTTCTGTTCTGAAGATATAATCTGTTTGAGATTAAAGGAATGCATAATGATTCATGCTGTACACATACAGATAAAACACAATAAACAAAACAAGACTCTTTCATAATCACACAAAGCCATACAGACACGAAATTTAAATAAAGTAGCCCGAGATCAAGAGCTACGCATTAGATTAGGTTATAACTGCACTCTGTCTTTGAAGCGTAATATCATAATATTGTCAGTTTAATGTAACATAATTCATCCAGTCACTGGAATGGTAATATTTATCTACAATAGACATGAGGCAGACTGGAGCAGCTGAGTACCTGGAAGCCAGTGCTGCCTACTGAACTTTCTTTTATGAACGCATATCTGCTGAGTGAAGCCAACCCTTATACCTGCGCACACACACACACACACACGCACACGCCCAAACGCACACATACACACGCATTTGCTCACACACACGTACGCATGTGGACGGAAGCATGCACATGCACATACACACACACACACACACACACACACACCCAAACGCACACATACACACTCACATTTGCCCACACCCCCATGCACACACATGGACGCAAGCGTGCACACACACACACAATATGTGCTGCATTTGTGGCAGTAAGTAGCCCAAAACTAAAATGAAACACCTGACACATCTTGTTTAAATGTTTCTTGGATGCACCATATATTTGCTTAACAAGTGCCATAACAGCATTGAGGAAAGTTTACATTTAAAAAAAGATTGTGGAGTGAATATAGACAGCGCCCCCTGCTGTTACTTTTTCACTCTGTATATTTTTAACTTTTTTTTTTTTAAGCCAATCATGATGTTTCTCCCCTTAGAGACAGAGCCTGTGGTTGGCAGTCTTTATGTGTCAAATGTTACTTCCGAGAGCTTCACCATTTCCTGGAATGGCACGGAAGGGAACTTTGAGGGTTTTGTCATGGAGATCATTGATACCAGCTGGCTGATGGAGACCTTGGAGTATAACCTATCCCACAATGCACTGTCGTATGAAATCACAGGGCTCAACCCCAGCACTGACTATATAGCCTACCTTTATGGGGTGTTCAAAGGGGTGAGAACTCACGCTGTCAGTACTGTTGCGACAACAGGTATTTCTCCCGATTCGTTTTTCATTTTCTCTTCCATCGTAATGTGAATGAAGATTATTGATTTCTAATCTTTGTGATGACACATGTGGCCCTGTCTAAATGCAGTGGTTTTATTTCTTCAACACGCAGAGACACCACCCTCTTAATATTGAGGCACTGCACAGGTATCGAAAGTGCACACGGTGTGCATGAACATGTCAATTTACTAATGATTTCACAAATTAACTGAGGAAAGCAAGGAGATAAGTCCATGTGGGTGGGAGGGACACTTAATTAAGTGGATGGGGTATAACAAATGGGATTGATGAAAAAAAAAAAATCTGCTTTGTCTTGTCTTCTCAAATGAACGCTGACTCTCTGTTTTCCCCGTAGCTGCAGAACCTGACTTGGCCAGGCTAGTTGTTTCTAACGTTACCTCAGACAGACTGTCTCTCTCCTGGAGGACGGGAGCCAAGGCTTTCGATAACTTTGTGGTAGAGATCAGAGAGTCTGCTTTGCCCTCGCAGGCCACGGGGCGCACCCTTCCCGGGGGGGCGCGCTCCACGGTTATCACCGGGCTGAAAGGGGCCACGCGCTATGACATCAAAGTATACGCCAGCTCCGGCCGGCGGAACACGTTGCCCCTAACGGCCGTGGCCACCACAGGTACGCACGGCCGTCTTTTACTGTCCTGTTCGATCGTTTCAGCGCTCAGACACCTGGCACGATCGCCACGGCATTCTGCCTTCAGCTCTCACTGAAGGTCGCCTCAGTAGTATCTCTCCCCTTCTTGAGAAATGTACCTGTTTGAACATAGCAGCTTTTTTGACAACCGCAGAGGGCTCTGCAGTGACAAGTACACTTCAGTATTGCTTTCCCTCTCTGGGGAGCACACTCTCAGAAATAAAGGCACGAAAAGTACAAATGCTTGTCGCTGGGGCGGTAACCTATTGGTGCATAAAATGGTACCTTTTTTGTTTGGAAACATACTAATTTTTACCCAAAGTGAACATTACTGTTCTTTCAGGGTACATTAGGGAAATCTGATCCCTGAACAAAAACGTACTGTAGGTCCCTCCACTTTATTTCTGAGAGAGTAGAGCAGTGAGCATGCCCAGCATTAGGGCTGCCCCCCGACTAAGGATTTTTTAGTCGAGCCTTAGTCGCTATTTTGAAGCGGCGATTCCATCGACGCCTATAGCCTACCGAATGAATGGCGGCATCAGGCTTGTCCAGCATTGAGTTCCACGCCCACCGCAGCCAACATTAATACAGATTATGTCCGCGAATGTTGCAAAACAGTCCGTGGTGTCTGGCGAGCTGAAAATGGGTGGGGCACAAAAGTTTCCTTAAACAAACCTTTGGTCTCAACCTGTTTTCATTCATTTTTATTGATTAAATAGTGAGCCAACGATCTGACAAATCAAAACAAAAATGAACACGCAGCTTGTGAAGGGAGATGAAATGATAAATAGAATTTATTCACCTATTAAATTCACAAATTCATTTCGATTGTTTGTGTGAGCAGAGGCGGTTTCTAGTGTTAAGGAATCATTTGCTATAGTGGCACACCATGCAACCACACGTATGCTAACGTTGCACAAGGGAATTGCTTTTGCCTGCGACTATTCGACTGAAAGAATCTTAGTTGTGGGAACGGTCTCTGGCCGATGCTTCGACAAGTCGAGCACTGGGGGGCAGCCCTATGCAGCATACCAAATGAAATCTGTTTACTTCGTTCAAAGGAAATACAGTATAAAATCCCATACTTTTTAGCGACGTATCGCAGCTTCTTTTCAGAGACAGCATATAAATGTAAACGATTCATAGCATGCATACAATGCGTGGAGGCACCCAAGTTAGCACATACGACTTATTCTTTTTGTTCCCCACCGTGTAATATTTAAAAAACAGGACTGTTTAGAATGAGCTTAGTTGCAGAGCATGAATGACACCATAAATATGATGAAAAACGAAATCCTGCACACCACAGAACTTGTAAATGTACAAGCTGAGAATCAATTTCACAGGTGTGCGCAGTACTGACTCAATGTTAAGCAAGAGAAACCCAATCCCCGCCCCCCAACACAGTGAAATTGGAGAGAGAGAACAAAATTGCGGCTGTTGTGTTTTCGTTCAGAGGCAGAGCCTCAGCTGGGGGCGTTAGCCGCGTCCGATATAACCCCGTCGAGCTTCATCGTGTCCTGGGACACCGTGGCCGGCCACTTCGACGCCTTTGTCCTCCGGGTCAGTGACGCGGAGCAGCTTTACGACACGCTGGAGCTCGGGGCCACTGCGGACGTCCGCAACGTCAGCGTCGGTGGCCTGGTAGACTCCACCCACTACGACGTCGTCCTGTTCGGCATCTCCCACGGCCGCCGCACACCCTCGCTGTCCGCCCGTGCCCGCACAGGTACTACGTAACAGCTGCAGGCTTTTCGCTGTGCGATATTTGGAATGAGATTACACAGCATGTGAGGGGAGTAATTTTGATTACAATCAGCAAATTGGGTTACCCGTCTGTTTAGAGATGAAACCACAGGTCTGTGTGCTACATGTTCCCCCCACAAAACTCACCAGGCTAAATGGTCGGCCTGATGGTGGAATAACGAAGAAAGTCCCATTGTATTCCTATTCCACGTATGTACATGCTCGTCCACAATAATAAAATGCCTTTATGACACGGCCGTGTAATTTCACGGTCCCTCACTCACAGACCCCTACACCCTAGAACACCTCCATCTTTACCCTTTTATTCAGTCTATATGCGGCCTGTAGAGTAGTGGTTAAGGTACAGGACTGGGACCTGCATGGTCGGTGGTTCGATCCTCGGTGTAGCCACAATAAGATCCGCACAGCCGTTGGGCCCTTGAGCAAGGCCCTTAACCCTCCATTGCTCCAGGGGAGGATTGTCTCCTGCTTAGTCTAATCAACTGTACATCGTTCTGGATAAGAGCGTCTGCCAAATGCCATTAATGTAATGTAATGTAATGTAACATTGAATTAGCATAGCAACAGAGGGCATTTCAGACAGTGCATTTCTTTGTAGTGAAGGAAAGGTTTGCACTCATTACCATTGATTTACTCATCGATGATACATTCCCTGGTAGGACTTCTTCTAAACACAGTGGCCACAATGATATACGTACATCCCTTCGCTGCTACTGTAAAACAATGGCAGGCTTAAAATACAGAATCACCAGCAATGGTAATTTACAATACAACACAATTCGTCCATTGTATACTATGAAGCAAACCAGCCCCTACATTTAAGAGACTTACACTCACAGCTGAGCAAAGGACACAAATGGGCAGAAATCAGTGCTAGCCGCTATTGAATCTGAACTGCAAAACTTGAATTTGTATTGCAGTACTTTTATTTTGTTACATTAGAACATTATTAAATTTGAATTGGACTCCCAGTCTGAGCCATCGAGTAGTCATCACCCTGGCGTCAGGTGCTACCTGAGGTAAATGACGGGTTGCCTACACATGGCCTTTCACAGGGCCCGTCCCCTTGCTAATGGCTAAGCCCCTGGAGCTGACCTATCCATTACTGGCCATAGCTAATGAGGGCCTCAGTGTCTGATTGGCTGAAGTCTGCAAATTTTGCTGGCTGCTTTCCAGTAAAGATGTGCCCTGTCCATACAAACATCTCAGCTGGTCAGACAGCTCTTTTCACCAGCGAGTGAACCAAGGGAAGCGATAGCCTGGGCTTTGTCCAGAGCATAAGCTGAAAGTTCGGACACTCGTTCTGTGAGCTGCACCACCCTCCCTGGTGTTAACAGTGCGACTGTACCACATCACTTGAGTTTGGAAAGAAAGAGAAATGAGCTAGAACTCTGGCAGGAGATGACTGCCGACTCAAGCCTATTCTCCATAGCTGTGGAAGGATCTGAAGCGTGTTCGGCACCTGTGCCCATTTGGATTCCATTTGCATTTTATTCATTGTTGCCGGCATGCCCCGCATAATAGATTGAATGATTAAACAAAGGGGAACAGATCCACGGATCATTAGTTGACTTTGGGTAACTTGAAAACGATATTTGCAATGAGATTACACAGCATGTGCTGTATTTGTTAAGACTGGTATCTGGAATCTAGAAATAGATGGCTCAGGATAGTTAAATTACTCACAGGGACCAAAAGTGTGAGTGTTATGGGTGTTATTTACACCAGGAACAAGAACGACAATTCTGTTCAGATATAAAGCTATAGGGACACTTAAAATGGAATAATGGCAACAGACTTTTCTGACAATTTCTTTAGAAAGACAGACAGTAGATTAACTGATTATTAGTGTTGCTTATTGGAGTTGACAGACTTAAAAAGGTATTACCTACTGTATCTGATTATTGATGTAATTGGCAAATTCCGTTCTTGGTCACATACTGAATCACGTAATTACTTGATGGCAAGGTGTTTCTGAACTGGAACTATACTGTACTTACTTTTGGTGGATTCACACATTGTTTGTATCAGCTTGTATCTGCAGGCCTCGTGCTTTTAACTCAGCATTGCCAAGAAGTCATTGCTGGTTTTATTTGAGGTGGTCAGGGGATACCAATGTTTACACATTAAACACACTCACAGAGGATGACCGCATATAACAAGGAAATATTTTTTGCAATCACTGTGTGCATCAACCATGTTGTTTTCTCACCTCCAACTGTTCCACCCCCCCCCCCCCTCCCCCTAACCAAAACGGAAACTCCACCCCTGCCGTTCTCTTTAGCGGAACTGCCCAAAGTGGAGAACCTAAGCATTTCGGACATTAACCCGTTCGGTTTCCGGGTGTCCTGGACCGCGAGGGACGGGGAGCAGCCCGACGGGTTCGACCACTTCCAAATAGTGGTGACGGACTCGGGCTGGCTGCTGGACCCCCAGGAGTTCACGGCGCAGGGTGACCAGTCGTCTCTGGACATCAGCGGTCTGATCACTGGCATAGGCTATGAGGTCAGGCTGACAGGGGTGTCCAGGTCAGGCCTGAACTCCCGAACTCTGAGTGCAGTGGCTGTGACAGGTACCATCTATCCACAAAAAAAAAAACCCAGGCTCTCCACCAAAGCATGGGGACATCCCCAACAACAACAACATGCATAGCTCAACAACATGTGTTATGTGTCGTCCATTTACGTGGCTGTAATGTCACTAATGTTGAGTTTTGGGCTCAAGGACGTAACAGCAGTCGACGCACTTTACTAAAGTCGATCCTTTTAGTAAAATCGGATTCACGGTTCCAGGAACCTGTTTTTTTTAAATATATTTAATATTATCAAAGACCGTATACTGACAAACAGCCAATAATGCTGTTGTTCTGGTGCAGTGCAAGGGCAGGTTCCACTAGCACTTTAAAGCACCAACATAATTAAATGATCCATTTGGCATATTATATGCTTCCTTAAAACCCTTTACTGGCAATTATGGGCAGGCAATTTAAGCATCTAATGAGTATCAGTGTTTTTACTGAGAGTTTTGAGCCAAAAATCAGAGACGTAAAATAAATGGCAGGATATGCTTTAGCGGAGAAGCCTCAACACACCCCATTTTCCTCTTCAGTGTCTTACCCTGTTTTTCTCTCGCCAAATGCAAATGGGGTCTAATTTCTCTATTTCATAAACAGAATGCGATCGCTCTCGCTTTTGCTTTCCTGCTTTCTCCTTTCTTCCTTTCTTCTTTTTACAGCGAATAAAGGACAACAGTTCTGTTGCCTCCGCAAAGTATGATCAAGCAGCCTGCTTCCCATGTTTTAACTGTGCTTTCCTTCAATTGTCTTGGTACTGTTGCATGTCCAGGTGTCAATAAATGTGGCTAGCTATTGTATCTTAACAGCTGCATAATCCTATGTTGATCCTAGGAGTAGGGCACTGCCAGGCTCACGATCAGCAACTTTTACGTTTTGTCTTTTGATGTTTTAACACTGATGCCAACCTGAGGGCTATTCTCTGAAATACTGCCGAAAAGTGAAACTTATGTCTCACCGGCAAACTAAAGTTAATTACTAAAAAGAATTATGCCTTAGAAAGAATGGCTATTTTCAATTTCCCCAAAAATGTTACCCAGAGAATAGCCCTCGGTTCCCTGTCATACTTGAACAAAAAATTGTGACACATTATTAACTCCAGTCAAAAGGAAACACAGCGGTCTTAACACAGCTTTTTTATGAGATGGCAGCTGATACACTCAGTTACCAGTTACAAAGCAATACTTTTTATTTCACAATTAGAAAATTGAATGTCAAGAGGATTGCTTAAGTGCATGCGAGCTGGGATATTAAAATGCCTGCTTGTTAAAAGGGATAGTTCACTTGCTGGAGTTTTTGATAGTTTTAACGTGGCTATACTTTCAATTAGCCCAGACAGTTTTGGCTGGTATAGGGGCAATTGAGAGTTGATTGTGTGTGTGTGTGTGTGTGTGTGTGTGTGTTGGTACACATATGCAACTTCTGAAAGGACAACATCACTGTACACGTGTCTTTGGTGTCACATGAAGGACTACTTTGGTGTTAGAAATCTGTGACCAACTTATACCAACTTTTGTAAAGATGGCAGGTCATCAGAAAATGTAAAATACAACTAGGTGATGGGCTGTCATTGATGACTATTGTAAATTCAAATACCATTGTGTGAATTCATACCTGTAGGCTATACCTAAAAATAAGGTACTGTAGGCTACAGCCCAGCCTTAATCTGAAATATCCTTCACCACACAACAAAACTGTTCGGGCCAGTCGAAAACATAGGCTACACTAAGAATGAAAAAAGTAAATAAATTAACCCAGAAAGGGAACCATGTCCTCAAGTTGCATTTTCTTACCTTACCAGTAATGGCAGATTGAGAAGCAGTGGAGCAAGTTCTTGTGAGGGGGCTTGAACTCATCATATTAACTGTAATCTTTAAAACCAGTAATGTCAACGTACTGGACAATCCCGCCCTCAGTTTTAGAAGTCAAAGTTCAATTGTTCTACTGGCTCTCATTGTGCCCAAACTAACGAAAAGATGAGTTAACGTTTAACCATGGTGCTGGACGCTGGCTTACAGTGTTTCAACTGTTTTATTGGCCAGTTCATCTCGCGGCTAGCTCCTGGTACTTAACACTGCATTACCCAAAAAGTCCCCAAAGGACGGCCAAAAAAAGACTATTCCCTTGTCATTCAGAAGCCGAACCGGAAGTGGAACACCTTTTCGTTTCGGACATCACCACGGAAGGTTTCCGCCTGGCCTGGACCGCCGAGGAAGGCGCCTTCGATACGTTCGTGATTAAAGTTAGGGATTCCAAAAGGCTAGAAACCCCGCAAGAGCACGTCGTCTCCGGCGATGAACGAACCAAAGTCATATCGGATCTCACTGGCGGAACCGAGTATGAGATTGAGTTGTACGGAATCACCCTGGAGTGGCGATCCCAGCCCATAACCGCTGTAGCCAGAACAGGTATTCCCCCCCTGCAGCAACGCCTCTGTCGAACGGAAGGAAAACGGTTCAGTACTGCTGGATGCACATGTTTTTATTACTAACGTCAAATAGGCGTCAAATAGTCAAATGTCTGAAAATGAAAGTTGCCTGAAATGCTGGTGTGCGAACACCTTACTGTGTCGTGTCAATGTTACACTTGTCTTTCTAAATGTATGCTAATTACTAAACCTGTTAACAGTTCCATGTTTTTATTTCTGGAAAAAGAGTCGAGATTTAATCTGTTTGTACCACTAATATTGCATTGACTAATATTTGATTGACATGCCCATGTTATCTTCCTTGGGAACTAGCTGTGTTCATGTAATTCCCTACTGGCTTTGGTGCCTCATGCCATGTCTTGTTCAATTACCCCTGAATGATTACTCTTGCCCTGTTTATTAGAGTATGTCGTCCTCTTGAATTAAATATATTGCTTTTCTGTCACAGATTCCTTGGGGGCATATCACAAAGTAGGATTACTGAGTTAGATGGATAAGTTCACGGAGTAAAACCCAGAACCCTTCCAAATCTGGAACATGGACTGAAGTGAAAACATCTGTTCTGGGTTTTCCTTGGTGAACTTCAGCTAACTCAGTAATCCTGCTTTGTGATATACCCCATGGGTTGTCTGTCTTTACCCTGTGGCCATTGACTATACTCACAGGATTCTGTCTGCATTGAATGTTGGAGCCTCTTCTTTTATACTGCTGCCTGATGAGGGGGGAGGGGATGGGAGGTGTTGTGCTTGTATCTTTTGCACCTAAAGCCTGGTTCACTCTTAGCGACTGTTTCAGTTGCTGTCAAAGTAGGCAGTTAAAAGTTAACGACAATTCTTGGCTTGCCATCGTGATGGTGTGCACACTAGGTCATCGGAAACAGATAGAATTTTATGAGGACTCACTAGCCCAATTCTTAATGTGTAATCTCAAATTTAGCAAATCTTGAGGAAACAGGTTAGCTCAAAAAGGATTGAGAGTGCCAGAATGCAGTCATTTTGTGCCCATTCTGTTTATCTTCCTCTTGAGCTCAAACATGTTTGAAGAAATCTTGGCTGCCTCGACTGATTGGGAGTTGTCGGGTTTGGTAAAATTGGGAGTCTTATCCCCTTTCACACGAGAGGGTAATTAACCCTGTCCATCGGTCCATCTGACTCCAGCCGGCCTGACTAGAGTTGGGCTTAAAATTGGGGGAATGTTCGACAAGTGTGAACCAAGATTTAGGTTTAGGTCCAATCTCAGCTAAGAAGAGCTGATGTGGGCGCAGTTTTTTGTTTTGGCATAGCACTAAGACACCTGATCCTTCTTTTCAAGGTCTTGAAGATGACCATTAGTCAAATCACTGCCTTAGTGCACCCACATCGGCCCTTTTCAGATAAGATTTGACGCCCCTGTTTGTTTTAATCTTGAATCTCTGGCATGTTTTGCTCATTTAACCTCCACTGGGTGTGGTTAAATGGTGTGTGCTCTCTCTGTTCCTCAGCAGCCCTTAATGTGGAGGGATCCAGTACCTTTTTCCTCTTCCTGATAACCACCATCTCATTACAGTTTTAACGTTTAACGGCGTATCTTTGTGGTTTGAAAAATGTGGAGGTTATGCGCTGAAGGCAGATGTGCTGCGGGTGTGCTGTATTTCTAGTCGATTATCCTGAAGGTGTTTGTTTGCGAGTGCGTGTTTGTGCTTGACATCAGTGCTTTGTGTGTCATTCTGGTTTAATTTCATCCCCGCTGTCCGAAACTGTTTGTGCCTCGAGGAGAGCAGGCTGGATTTCGGACGAGTTGTAATTTCCCGCCTGTGCCTCTGTAACGCTCTGCTGCTCCAGGTGTGGGTGCTCCGATGGACGTCAGCTTCTCCGACGTGACAGACACAACCGCCAACGTCCTCTGGACCATACCCCGGACTCGAGTGGACAACTTCCGGGTCTCCTGCTCCCCTGCCGAAGGATGTGAGCATATAATAATAATAATAATACAATAATAATAATGTAATAATTATATGATTTATAATATAATCTAGAACAAGCAGAATGTGTACTTAGTGTTTACATTTCTGACTGTCTTGCGTGTATTGTGATCGCTCTGTCTTGCGCGTGTTCTGATCGCTCTGTCTTGCGTGTGCGGGTTTTTCTGCAGCTTCAGGGGTCCCGATACTTCTGGCGGTAGACGGGAGTGAGACACAGACCGGGCTGTCGGGCCTGATCCCAGGGATGACCTACCTGGTGACCGTCGTGGCTGTCAGGGGCCTGGAGGAGAGCGAGCCAGGGGCCGGCAGTCTGACCACCGGTCAGTTTCCCTACACGCACACGCACGCGCACACACACGCGCACACGCACACGCACCACACGCACACGCACACGCACCACACCACGCACACACCACACACCACGCACACACGCACACACGCACACACGCACACACGCACACACCACACACCACACACACACGCACACACCACACACACACTTCAACACAAACTCATTCACAGGCAGCCACTGTTACGCACATGCACATTACATTACATTACATTATTGTAATTTGGCAGACGCTCTTATCCAGAGCGACGTACAGTTGATTAGACTAAGCAGGAGACAATCCTCCCCTGGAGCAATTCAGGGTTAAGGGCCTTGCTCAAGGGCCCAACGGCTGAGCGGATTTTATTGCGGCTACACCGGGATTAGAACCACCGACCTTGCGTCTCCCAGTCATTTACCTTAACCACTACACTACAGGCCGCCCTGCACAAAGATTATCATGATCTTGTATGTGTATGACATACTGCCTGACTGTGTGCTTATCTACCACCAGCTCTGGACAAGCCTACTGGCCTGAGGGCCATCAATGTCACTGACTCCGAGGCCCTGCTGCTATGGCAACCGGCCATCGCCACCGTAGATGGCTACGTCGTCACCTACAGTGCAGACGCTGGTGAGTGCCGGGCTTCGCCTGCCCATTTGTGCTCATTGAGGGATGAGGCCTGACCCTGTCAATAATACTCCTTACGGGCCAGGCCTGGTGGTCCTATCAACGTCCTGTTGGCAGTGGTCCCAGGTTTTGCTCTAACCCTAAACCCTAAGTTTGGAGCCCCCCCCCGCTCCGTATGAGAGTGTGCGATGCCTTCGTGCGTCGTGAGGTGACCGTGGTGTCCTGTGGTGTTTGCGGCAGTGGGCCCGGTGATGGAGCAGGTTTCCGGGAACACGGTGGAGTTTGAGATGAGCTCCCTGGTGCCCAGCACGCAGTACACCGTCATGGTCCACGCAGTCCGTGGGGCGGAGAAGAGCGGAGCTGCCGCCACTGATTTCACCACTGGTGAGTCCACCCTGCTGTGTGTGTGTGTATGTGTGTGTGTGTGTGTGTGTGTGTGTGTCTGTGTGTGTCTGTGTGTCTGTGTCTGTGTCTGTGTGTTCATGCATGTCTACGTGAATGTGTATCTGTGTACCTTTTGAGGGTATTTTTGTCTCCTGCGTTTCCACCCCCCAGGGTGATGTTTTTAACAAATGTTGCACATCATACTGTAGCTGCAGTATAATCTGCCATTTTTGTTACCATAGCAGTGTTCTGAGAGCTAAGCATCATGGGTAACAGAGATTTATGTTGGGATTCTGTGAAGCCTAAAGGAATGGCATTGTTTTCAGTGAAGTTGTATTTAAAAAAACTAGGCTAATTCTCTGCCCCTATCTCCATTCTTGAATACATCAACTGAAGTTAAAAACACAACAAAATACCTTTATTTCATCCTGGAAGGTTTGTTACAAGTTCCAAATTTGATATGTATGTTTGAAAGGATTCACTGCAAATTCCAATAAAAAAATCTGTGTATCTGGATGTTCTGCTTTCATTTGCTTAAAATGATTCGTTTAAAGTTACGAAAGAATATATACATATATGTTATAAGAGAGCTGTTTGATAAATGACTAGCACTGGTAATATTTGACGGAACAGCCCTTTGAACTCTCACTCCTGACCTCTGACCCAGATTTGGACGGCCCACGAGACCTGGCGGCCAGTAATATCAGGCCAGACAAGGCCACCCTGACCTGGGCCGCGCCCCGCTCTGCCATCACCGGCTACACCCTGATCGTGGAGTCTGCTTCTGGCTCGCTCCTGGTGAGAGCCCCGTCTCACTCCACCGGCTCGCTTTCTGATTGGCTACTCTGAGCCACACTGCTCTGTCATTGGCTCCTGTAAAACACCTGGTCACCAAGTGTCTTGTGTGTTTGTGTACGTGTGTGTGTGCGTGTGTGTGTGTGTGTGTGTGTGTGTGTACGTGTACGTTGTGCACACAGGAGGTGCCTCTGGGCCCTGAGGAGACCTCGTACAGCCTGTCCAAGCTCACTCACTCCACAGAGTACACAGTGAAGCTGCAGGCCATCGCTGGAGAGAGGAGGAGTCAAATCATTAGCAGCGTCTTCAGCACCCGTGAGCCCAGCACACCTCCGCTGCTCTATCACTCCTCTATCACTCTGCTCCTTCATCTATCACTCCTCTATCACTCCTCTTTCACTCCACTCCTCTATCACTCCTCTATCACTCTGCTCCTTTATCTATCACTCCTCTATCACTCCACTCCTCTATCACTCCTCCCCTCTATCACTCTACTCCTCTATCACTCCTCTCCTCTATCACTCCGCTCCTTTATCTATCACTCCTCTATCACTCCACTCCTCTATCACTCTTCTGTCACTCTGCTCCTCTATCACTGCACTCCTCTGTCCATTCCCTCTGTCACTGCACTCCTGTCCATTCCCTCTCTCACCGCACTCCTCTGTCCATTCCCTCTGTCTGTCACTCCACTGTTTGTTTGTAGGCAAACAAACAGTGTCTGCATGTATGTGTGTGTACTCCAGGATATGTGCACAGGAGATGGACAGATCTTTGTTATCGT
This sequence comes from Conger conger, assembly GCF_963514075.1. Taxonomy (NCBI): domain Eukaryota; kingdom Metazoa; phylum Chordata; class Actinopteri; order Anguilliformes; family Congridae; genus Conger; species Conger conger. The sequence continues at coordinate 25,683,291 of NC_083771.1, forward strand.
CATCTGCTGTCCTTCACAGATTTTATTTTTCATTACATTTTTAAATCACAATAAAATACAAAGGGAAAAATACATTTTACAGCACTATTCCTACATATAAAAGTTGTTCCCAGAATCCCAAAAAGTGCTTTAAAACTCTCCCTTTCCTCTTTGTGTGTGTGTGCCTGTGTGTGCCTGTGTGTGCCTGTGTGTGCCTGTGTGTGCCTGTGTGTGCCTGTGTGTGCCTGTGTGTGTGCGTGCGTGTGTGTTTGTGCGTGTGTTTGTGCGTGTGTTTGTGCGTGTGTTTGTGCGTGTGTTTGTGTGTGTGTTTGTGCACGTGTGTGTATGTGCGCGTGCGTGTGTTTGTGCGTGTATTTGTACTTGTGTTTGTGCACGTGTGTGTATGTGCGCGTGCGTGTGTTTGTGCGTGTGTTTGTGCGTGTGTTTGTGCACGTGTGTGTATGTGCGCGTGCGCGTGTTTGTGTGCGTGTTTGTGTGCGTGTTTGTGCGTGTGTTTGTGCGTGTGTTTGTGCGTGTGTTTGTGTGTGTGTTTGTGCGTGTGTTTGTGCACGTGTGTGTGTGCACACAGTGGGTCAGCTCTACACGCACCCTAAGGACTGTGGCCAGGCCCTGATGAACGGGGACTCCCCCTCCGGTCTCTACACCATCTACATTGGGGGAGTGGAGAGCAAGCCCCTCCAGGTGTACTGTGACATGACCACGGACGGGGGCGGATGGCTGGTGAGAGACCGCATGGACCTCAGCTACCACTCTCAACCTGCACGTGCACGACAGTCCACCATAGAGAATGCATGTACACTACTGTGCACTACTAACGTCTTAGGGATCTGTATAACATTCTGTACAGATAAGATTCTTTCAAAAATAATTCAATGAAAGGTCCGAAATAAACGTACTGTACATTTTACATTACATTTGAGTAATTTGGCAGAATAGTTAAAAACTGAATCAAATCAGTATTTTTTGTGACCACCCTTCGGCGTTAAAACTGCATCACTTCTCTGAGATAGCCAACGCTGTCCTGCAGTTCTATAAGACAAGCAGCAGGTTGTTCCAAGCATGTTGGAGAACTTGCCACAGTTCTTCTGCAGTTCTTCTTCTGTGGAACCGCTGGGTTCCTATTGGAAACCTTTTTTGTGCAGTGGTGTGAAATGTAATACCTGCATTAATGATAATGTTATAGTAATGATAATAATGCATGATATGTGTATTTTATTGCATGGTCATACAGGCAGTAAATTTGGCATGCCTTTGTATTTTTACTTGTAAGGCACATAAACGTGAATTGATACACACACACACACACACACACACATACACACACACGCATACACAGAACAGAATATATGCTGCTGTATAGGTGTTTGTATGAACTGAGGGACTTAGTGAAATGGTTGTATTGCTGTGCCCCACCCTGGGGTTTGAACCTGTAAACCCTCGTCTCTGCAGGTGTTCCTCAGGCGGCAGGACGGCAAAGTGGAGTTCTTCAGGAACTGGAGGAATTACTCCAACGGCTTCGGCGACGTGAGCAGCGAGTTCTGGCTCGGTAAATCCTTCCTTCCTTCCCCCCTCCTCTGACCCCCCCCCCCCTCCTCTGACCCCCCCTCGTTCCTCTGACCCCCCCTCGTTCCTCTGACCCCCCCTCTTTCCTCTGACCCCCCCTCGTTCCTCTGACCCCCCCCCTCGTTCCTCTGACCCCCCCCCCCACTCCTCTGACTTCACTCTGACCCCGCCCCCCCCACTCCTCTGACTTCACTCTGACCCCGCCCCCCCTCACTCCTCTGACTTCACTCTGACCCCGCCCCCCCTCACTCCTCTGACTTCACACTGACCCCGCCCCCCCTCCTCACTCTCCGCTCCACCCCTCAGGCCTCGGCAACCTCCATAAGATCTCCGCGGCCGGTCAGTACGAGCTGAGGGTGGACCTCCGCGACCAGGGAGAAGAGGTCTATGCCCAGTACGACAGCTTCAAGGTCAACGAGCCACGTGGCCGATACAAGCTGAACCTGGGCGAGTACAGCGGCAATGCAGGTACGCCCGTCTCTCCGTACGGAACACACAAATCACATCCCTCAAAACGCAGGTACGCCCGTCTCTCCGTACGGAACACACAAATCACATCCCTCAAAACGCAGGTACGCCGGTCTCTCTGTACGGAACACACAAATCACATCCCTCAAAACGCAGGTACGCCGGTCTCTCTGTACGGAACACACAAATCACATCCCTCAAAACGCAGGTACGCCCGTCTCTCTGTACGGAACACACAAATCACATCCCTCAAAACGCAGGTACGCCCGTCTCTCCGTACGGAACACACAAATCACATCCCTCAAAACGCAGGTACGCCCGTCTCTCCGTACGGAACACACAAATCACATCCCTCAAAACGCAGGTACGCCCGTCTCTCCGTACGGAACACACAAATCACATCCCTCAAAACGCAGGTACGCCCGTCTCTCTGTACGGAACACACAAATCACATCCCTCAAAACGCAGGTACGCCGGTCTCTCTGTACGGAACACACAAATCACATCCCTCAAAACGCAGGTACGCCCGTCTCTCTGTACGGAACACACAAATCACATCCCTCAAAACGCAGGTACGCCCGTCTCTCTGTACGGAACACACAAATCACATCCCTCAAAACGCAGGTACGCCCGTCTCTCTGTACGGAACACACAAATCACATCCCTCAAAACGCAGGTACGCCCGTCTCTCCGTACGGAACACACAAATCACATCCCTCAAAACACAGGTACGCCCGTCTCTCTGTACAGAACACAGGTACACCCGTCTCTCCGTACAGAAAACACAAATCACATCCCTCAAAACACAGGTACGCCCGTCTCTCCGTACGGAACACACAAATCACATCCCTCAAAACACAGGTACGCCTGTCTCTCTGTACGGAACACACAAATCACATCCCTCAAAACGCAGGTACGCCTGTCTCTCTGTATGGAACACAAATCACATCCCTCAAAACGCAGGTACGCCTGTCTCTCTGTACGTAACACACAAATCACATCCCTCAAAACGCAGGTACGCCTGTCTCTCCGTATGGAACGCACAAATCACATCCCTCAAAACGCGGGTGCGCCCGTCTCTCTGTACGGAACACACAAATCACATCCCTCAAAACGCAGGTACGCCTGTCTCTCTGTACGGAACACACAAATCACATCCCTCAAAACGCAGGTATGCCCGTCTCTGTACAAAACACACAAACTGTGTCGCTCAAAACGCAGGTACGTCCATCTCACCGTACGGAATGCAGGTACACCTGTCTCTCCATACAAAACACACAAACCGCTTCGCTCAAAACGCAGGTACACCTGTCTCTCTGTACGAAGCGCAGGTACGCCTGTCTCTCTGTACGAAGCGCAGGTACGCCTGTCTCTCTGTACGAAACGCAGGAAAGCCTGTCTCTCTGTACGAAATGCAGGTAAGCCTGTCTCTGTACGAAACGCAGGTATGCCTGTCTCTCTGTACGAAATGCAGGTAAGCCTGTCTCTCTGTACGAAACGCAGGTACGCCTGTCTCTCTGTACAAAACGCAGGTACGCCTGTCTCTACGAAAAGCAGAAACCGCATCGACACACCATACCGCAGTTAGACTGAACCTGGGCCGTATGCATAACCCTGCATTTTGTTTCTTTTGGTTGAAGATTTCCGTAAATTCCTCTTCCCTTATATGTTTCTGTTTATTATATCAGTTAATCACTATATAATTTTGTGAAAGATTAGTTATGTAATTTTTTATTATTTGTGTAATTGTTTTTGAATTTACTATTCAAATTCAATTATTTTTGTGTATTTTATGTCCCTTTGACAATTGAGTTACCTGATAATGTCTCCACAGACATTCCAATAAAAGTTAAAAAACAAAAAAACAATACATATATTTTTTTCAGGACAAACGTAGCTGCGGTTAGACTGAGGCTGGGTTGTACTGGGTTGTATTCAGTTCTGCTCTTGACCTGCGGTACGTTTCTTTGGGGCGATGAGTTCAGATCCTCTTTGGCTTTCTTCTCAGGTGACTCCCTCTCCTACCATCAAGGCCGGCCCTTCTCCACCTACGACAACGACAACGACATCGCCGTCACCAACTGCGCCCTGTCTTACAAGGGCGCCTTCTGGTACAAGAACTGCCACCGCGTCAACGTCATGGGACGGTACGGTGACAACAGCCACAGCAAGGTAAGGGAACATCGCGGCCAGGCTGCCAGCCACTGTAAACAGCATGCGTACACTCAGTGAGCGCTTCACTAGGTAGACCCGGACGCCAGCTTGTTAATCCAAATATTGAATCAGCCAGTCATGTGACAGCAACTAAATGCATTAAAGCATGTCAACGTGGTCAAGGGGTTCAGCCGTTGTTCAGGCCAAATGTCAGAATGGGGAAGAAATGTGATCTAAGTGACTTTGACCATGTAATGATTGTTGGGTCCAGACAGGGTATTGAGTATCTCAGAAAATGCTAATCTCCTGTGATTTTCACACACACTAGTCTCTAGAGTTTGCAGAGAATGGTGCAAAATACAAAAAAACATCCAGTTGAGCAGCAGTTCTGTGGACAAAAACATGTTAATGAGAGAGGTCAGAGGAGAATGGCTAGGCTGGTCAAAGCTGACAGGAAGGTGACAGTACTGCACATTACAACAGTGAGCATCTCTGAACATCCAACGTGTCAAACCTCTTAGTGGATAGGTTACAGCAGCAGAAGACTTAAGTCTTAAAAATATGTCCAATAAATACTGAATCAGGTGCTCACGGAGTGTATGCGATAGCCTCTGCAAAGCTTATTTCTGCGGCAGTCAGCCTGTAAACATCATTTCTGCGCTGTGACCGGGCTCTAAGCCGCTAAGTTTGACCTAAGGGCTGGTCTCCCTCTCGACAGGGTGTGAACTGGTTCCACTGGAAGGGGCACGAGCACTCCATCGACTTTGTGGAAATGAAGATCAGGCCAGTCAACTTCAGAAACTTCGAAGGAAGACGGAAAAGATCATAAAATGGCCTCCCCGCAAGACCCCTTCATCATGACCCGCCCAGCCAAGACCCTTCATCATGACCCACCAAGACCCCTTCATCATGACCCACCAAGACCCCTTCATCATGACCCGCCCAGCCAAGACCCCGCAAGACCCCTTCATCATGACCCACCCAGCCAAGCCCCCTTCATCATGACCCACCGAGACCCCTTCATCATGACCCACAAGACCCCTTCATCATGACCCACCAAGACCCCTTCATCATGACCCACCAAGACCCCTTCATCATGACCCACCAAGACCCCTTCATCATGACCCACCAAGACCCCTTCATCATGACCCGCCCAGCCAAGCCCCCTTCATCTTGACCCACCAAGACCCCTTCATCATGACCCGCCCAGCCAAGCCCCCTTCATCATGACCCACCAAGACCCCTTCATCATGACCCGCCCAGCCAAGACCCCGCAAGACCCCTTCATCATGACCCGCCCAGCCAAGACCCCTTCATCATGACCCACCAAGACCCCTTCATCATGACCCGCCCAGACCCCCCCCCCCCCCCGCTGCAGTTGCTGTGGACCTGTACTGCACAGTGAAAAAAAACAAAAGTACTGTACACACACACACACACACACACACGCACCAAAGAAAAAGGCCTGCTATTGGGCTGAGTAGAAGCAGTGATCCTGAATACGCCCAGCAGAGGGTGCCACTGAGTCACACGCCCGTGGTTTTAAAGGTATTTTTACTGCCATTTGACCTGTGCGGTTTACTGTGTTCCTACTACAAGGGCGCCTTCTGGTCCCTACTACAGCCAGTCACAATCGTTCATTCTGGGGGCAACATCCGTTTGCACAGTGGGTTTAAGCATTTTAAAGTGTTTTATTTTAGTCTCCCCATCAGTGCCTCTCCACAAACTAGCATCTTGTTTTCTGAAAAATATGATTTTTATTTAAATGTAACTATGAGCTGCTATTCCACAAGACCCAGGCATCCTTTGGAAAGTCTTTATTTCAGCTGCGGCGTTAGATCCGTTCAGCTTCTGTCCTCTTCCACAACACATCTCCTTTCTTCTCCATCTTCTCCCCTCCTCTCTGTTTGAGAGAGTGGGGGATGTATTTTATTAATGAAATCATCTGCTAAATGGTCCTAACAGCACACAGCAGGGACAGAGGAAATCTAAAATAATTCTTAAGTCTTATTCCTTCTACAGAATATCCAAGGCAGGACCTGCTACTCAATTATAATATATCAAAAATAATGCACGCTGACCGGTACATTTTTATTTTTTTAACTTTATTTTTTCCTTCTTTTTTATTTTTATTTTTAAATGTGAAACAAAAATTTTAAGGAAGTTTAAAATAAATGGATGGTGCTTCCATTTTTTTTTTAATGAAAGTTTTTACTCAAGAAAAAATTAAACTGACTTGGGAAAAAAGTTTTGTCCCTTGTGAAGATTTTAAAAAAGAAAATGGAATTAGAAGCTTGTAAACTAAAACTAAAAAGAAACTAAATGTATATATTCCACCAAGTAAGAACCACGTCTTGGCCTATCAGTCCTCTTAGTTTGGATGTTTCGAGGGCATAAAGTTTATATTCTAATGGGGAAAACCCTCGTAATATGAACATTCCAGTAAGACATGACTGGTGACCTGTGTAAATGATGTCACTCCCATTTGCATTTGTTGTTTATAACTGAAATTAAAAAAAGATGTTTCTCTGTATCCCTTAATAAAAACAACCTTTGTTTAATAATGTCTTTATGCCAAATGTGTATTATATTACGTATAATATTTATTGATATTATATGTATTAATATCTTCTGCTCTACTACAGCACGCCATAAAGAGTCATCCCTGATAATCCACAGTACATTTAAGCGTTTGGCTATGGCTCACTGCACAATGTTTCATTAAGGGCAGGTACTACAGGTGAATGGGGGGGTGGAATTCCTTTCCTCCAATCAAAATTACATTTTATATTTTGAATTTGGACACAATTGCAAACATTTTCAGCATTATACCTTGTTTATGTTTTTAGGAGTGGTAATGTACAAACCTACAGCATAACGGTACTGGTCGGGTAGCTGCTGATCGGGATGCTCAGCACGTAGAACAGCGATCCTCGAATCCCAATCCGGCCCTGGTTTTCTTTCCACCCAGGTATTACCTAAACTATTAGTGCTGCTGATTGGCCAGACTGTCTTCACACCTGACTTCCAAATAAAGGGAGGGTGATGTTTGAGTCTGTTTGGAATTTATATGAGAAAAATATGTTTTGTTTTAAATAAAGTTAACATATTAGTGCTCCTATTTCTTCGCTGTAGACCAGGGGTGTGTCAAACTGAATTCCCAGGGGCTGCAGTGTCTGCTGGTTTTTGTGGTTTCCTTTCAATCCGCTGTTACTTATGGCCTTGAGAACAAAGTGTGTGGATTATTTAGCCAATCAGTGACTACGGGTGCTGAGAACAACGTGGAAACCTGCAGCCACTGTGGCCGTCCAGGACTGGAGTTAAACCTGCAGACACTGTGGCCCTCCAGGACTGGAGTTAAACCTGCAGACACTGCGGCCCTCCAGGACTGGAATTGAACCTGCAGACACTGTGGCCCTCCAGGACTGGAGTTAAACCTGCAGACACTGCAGTTTATCATCCTCACATCATCTTGACCTGTTCTCTCATACTGTCAGTGTTTCATTGCATGCAATTTAATATGGCAGAATGATTATCAGTTAATATATATTTACACGGTAGTGTATACATTTTATGCCAGTTAATTAAAAATGTCAAGACGCATGTGAGCATTTTCTAGACGCATATATACAAGTATTACCTCCATGTAGCCCCACCAGATGGCGCCATAACAATATTTGTCATGTACATGAACACGATTGGTCTTTTTTCACTCCCTTGTCTGTGTCATTCGCTGTTTTACAATCCCAGTAGCCCCATACCTGCTAAGCCTTGGGACATTCATGGAAGAAACCGTAACGATTATGAAAGATTGGGGGGTTGCCAAATGAAGGGGGTAACAAATTACGCGTTGTGTTTATGATAGTCAGCAAAAGGCTACAGCCATCCCAAGTGCATAGTGCATTTCTTTCTTCTGTACGTTGCCAGACCTGCCAGCTCTCGTGAATGTCACACAGACAGAGAGCTGTAAAATAAATTTGCAGCACTGTTCCTGCACACCATTAGAACTACATTTTCGGTTGATTAAATACTGGGTATTAAGTATGCTGTTAATCATGTCACAGTGCAGGTCCCCTGTAGGCTACGGTATGAGGAAATGGAAAATATCACATACCATACCATCAGAAACAAACATGCCGGTGATATTTCTGTTCTAAAGAAAACATTCATATCAATGAATGCAAAGTGAAACTATCAGGCTATGTCAAGAAAACCTTGCACATAAACGCACACATGCATGTCCCTGGCAACACTGCCATTGGTCCTGGCGTGACTGTGAGATACTCAGTAGGAATGGGGGATGAGCAAAGAGAGGTTTGCCATTTATAATCGTATAATCGTAAATCGAGTTCCTAGGACAACTGTGCAAACAGGCATATCGCCAGGCTGTTTGGAAGCAGCCCGCCCCAGCACAATGGCCAACAGGGACGCCGACAACACAGGGCGGGCGCATTGAGTGAGAGCGACTGCAGAGCGCGAAACCGAGGCGTGTTTTCAACAGTCCTGAGAGACAGATACAGAGGAATACGGTCCATACCCTACGCTGATGGTTTTAAGGACAGTTGTCACACGAAGTTGCATATTCTTACTTTCCAGAAAAGGGACGAGCGACTATTGATTGTTCCAGCAAATCAACTGTACGTACGTTTACGGCTACTACTACTAGCATATCTACTTATTATTATTGTTATTATTATTATTATTATTATTATTATTATTATTATTATTATTACTATTGTTGTTGTTATTATTATTATTATTATTATTAACTCTAGATTTGAATTTACTGATTTTTAGATGAATGGAGTAGCTGTGACCAAGGGAGAAATTGAAATAAAGTTGTTTTTATTTATTTATTTTTCTATCTTCCCATCCGCATTAAAAACTTTCAAAACACTTGCTAATAGGCCCTACATACGTTTTCGCTAATGACACTTTTTTTGTTATATAAATCTAAATGCCATTATTTCAGGTATCATGATGCTGCCTTTTTGCATTCGAAAACTTAAATGATGGACTGATATACTAATATATGGCAATATTTTTAACCTATAGGCCATCGTTGCCACAGCCACGTTTGACATAGGCCTATAGTTAAATACAGGATAATATGTAACCAATGTTTTCTTTTTACAATATGGTGATGTCATGATTTCAACGTAATGATGTAGTAGGTGATCCGAAACACGAAATTTGGCTACTCCCTGGAGGAAGATGATTCATGTAACCTTAGGTCTGTGCACTACTAAACACGCTACCTTAGTGTGAACGTGACGAGACCTAAAAACACAATATGATATAGGCTAAAGTTTCCCATTCTTCGCTAGGTCCGCATTTTCAAAGCGGCCTTGCACGTGTAAGGCTGGCCCATAAGACGAGTGTAACATAATCGTAAAGGTGCGAAATATTATATGCTAAAAGTGACTCATATTATTCGGCCCTAAGTACTTTTTGTATGTAGTCTCCCAAGTTGACGTGCGGCCGATGCGTGAAGGTGATCAGCTGTTTAACTGACAGACAAACTTTCATCCGCGACGATTAATTCGATGATTGGTTCCCGACCTCGGTCCTGAGGCCGCCCTGTGTATGCTGTTTTTTGTTGCAACCGCAATTGCAATGCCAGTATTGTATTGTATTTTTGTTAATCCCTCTTTTTCTGTTTTGAGGGATCATTTACCCTATAAACAGGTAAAAAAATGAATCAATTGCCTCCTATTTAATGGACGTGTGGATACATGGCCACACAAATTTAGTAAATAATTAGTAAAACAAAGACAAAGCAAATGATAACAAGCCAAACCTGCATTGTGTTAATGTGTTAAGGAAAAAGTCATTAAAGAACTTAAACCCCTATAATCGGTAACCTACTTAGGAGCCCATTGATTCGCCTCATTCTTTAATTTGATCAATTTTGTCACCACTTTTTATGAAGTTTTTGTTATATATTTTTCTCAGGTACATGCAAGTGTGTAGGAATATCACAACGAGAAGGTGTTTATGCTTTCCAGCTATATCTGTATCTATGTTAGAGAGTTAAATTTGCGGACAGTTCTTATAGGCAAATCTGTTTCCGGAAAGTATGTGTGTTGATGTTTCTTTGCGGTGTTTGCCGTTTGCTAATCGCTGTACGGGGGTTTTCCTCTGCTGCAGGAGAAACGCCGCTGTACTCGGATCGCCCTGCTGGTGTTTCCGGCGCGGTGGGCCCACCTGCCTTCAAGATGCACATGAATAGTTTATTGAACCAATGGAGTAAGTGACTGAATACTTTTGTCCTTTCACAAAGTGATACTCCATCAACTCTGTCCGTCTGATTTCCTGGCTCTGAAATATGTTGCTCTCTTGTATTTTCCCTTGGATCTGAAAATACTGAGTGCTGAGATAGAGTTTTTGAATTATTTTTTCCAAGAAGCAGTTTTCTCTCGCTTTATTTTGATCACATTTGCACGGGGGGAGTTGGAGAAGGAGGAGGCTGCAGCTTGAAAGATGTTCTACAAATATTTCATTTTGCATCAAGATCAGTCTTGGCCTCTGGTGTGGAAGTATTTCATGTTCAAATGAACTTTTGCTTTTTAATGTAGCGCCCCAGGGTTGTTAAAGCTTTGCTGCTGTGAAATTCACTGAGCAGACAGCCTGGATGGGATGGGGTGGGGTGGGGTAGGGTGAGGTAGGGTGGGTAGGATGGGATGGGGTGGGGTAGGGTGAGGTAGGGTAGGGTGGGATGGGGTGGGGTAGGGTGAGGTAGGGTACGGTGGGGTGGGGTGAGGTAGGGTAGTGTGGGGTGGCATGGGGTGGGGCTCCAGGGTTCGGTCAGCTGCACGCATAAACAGGCTGAGTGACGACATGCGGGTCACTGTGGGAGGTCAGGTGTGTTTCACCCCAGGGTTGGGTTTCTCTAAACGTCTGAGCGTGAGGTGTAGCGTTGCAAAACACTGCCTTGTTCTGCCAAGCTCAAGTTCATGTCTTCAGCCCCTTCCCCGACACACACACACATACACACACACACAAGACAAATTCAAACATACAAAAACAAAGTTTTACCCTGTATATCCCATATGAACCAAGGCGTAGAAGGCAGCTCAGCTCTGTTGTGCGACACACACACCTTTGGCCACAGTCCTGTCTTCCCCTGTTATGCTGAAAATGCAGTTTATCTAGTTTCTGATCTTGTTCTTGGGACAGGTTTTATAATACAACAGGCATTTAAGTCATGTGGAGTGTCCAGTAAACTTCCATTCTGGTCAATCACACATAAAAACAGGCCTGATCAATATTTACATACCAAATAATGTTATACATGTAACAAATCTGGGTCAGTTCTGATTTTAACTGATTTTAATTCATGGGATGATCCTAACTGAAATCCTTGTTCTGGCGAATCAGTGAGGTCATTTCAGGAGGAACTCATTTCACATTTAGTTTAAAGTTTACTGTATCCCCGAATATTAACACAAATGGGCTGAGTGAATGGACAGAGGTGCTTCTGGGTTAAACTCTAACTGGGGTATCTTTCTAGGTTTTCTGCCCAACGTTAGAGTGAAACCAACTGCAAAAATAATCCGGCGGCACCGTTGGGTTAAACGCAACGATGATGCAGTGTTTGTGTTCAAAGAGAGAAGCGTTATCAGTGAATAGATGTTCCAGTCACAGACATATGCGTGGTGAGTCAACAGAATGTGGAATTTAGCGGGGCCATGAGGAATAGCCTGGCGTGCATCTCAGTTTGTTTCTGGAAACTCAACCTGTATGCATCTGTTTGACCTCTTTCTTTCCCTGCTGCATAAAGAAGGCTCGTCAATCTTCCAAACAGAACATTTCCCTGTTTGTCTGGTTCACTATACGCTCACCGAGCACTTCATAAGGAACACTTTTACTTTATTGTGCCTTCTTATTCATGCGATTATCTAATCAGCCAATTGTGTGGCAGCAGTGCAATGCACGCAATCACATAGATAAGGGTCAGGAGCTTCAGTTAATGTTCACATCAACCATGAGAATCAGAAAAAAATGTGATCTAAGTGACTTTGACCGTGGAATGACTTGGTGGCAGACAGGGTGGTTTGAGTATCTCAGAAACTGCTGATTTTTCACGCACACTAGTCTCTAGAGTTTCCAAAGAATGGTGCAAAAAACTAAATAAAATCCAGTCTAAAAAATAAGTCTAATAAATACCTAATACAATGCTCTGTGAGTGTGTATGTGTGTGTGTATGTATGTATATATATATATATATATATATATATATATATATATATATTAATGGTGAGCCAAATCGTGTCTCAGCACGAAACCAGCAAAAAAATTTATTATATATATATATATATATATATTTTTTAATTATTTTTTTTTTATTATTTTGCTGGTTTCGTGCTGAGACACGATTTGGTTTGGACAGATGCTGTCTTTGTGCTGTAATCACGGTGAATCATGTCTGCAGGACATGAACGTGATTGGTGGGAAGCACAGGAGCGTATCAGTCGCTCAGGACAGGGATCTGTGTGTGGCTGCAGCTCCGAGGTCTGTCTTACCTGGAGCTGGAAAGCACGTTTCCCATGCATTTGATACCTGCTGAGGGCAGCTCACCTTACAGTGATGCACTGCTGGTAAACAGGACTTATTTCAGTGTCTGGTGTACTGGGTGGAGTCCTTCAACTTAAGCTTTGTGAGTCAGCCAGGGATTGAGCTTGTTTTTTTTTCTTTTTGATTAGACCTGGCCCGAACCATTTGAAAAAGACACAGGCATGCATGCGCTTACATGTAAACACACACACACACACACACACACACACACACACACACAATGGATCATGACCTAGAGCTCGGTGGCTGATCCTATAACGGAAACAAACCAGATTGTGTTCCCGACCTACAATGGAGTTGATGGGAGAGATCTTACGTTACCATCTGAAATATTCACAACTCACAAAGTCAAGCTTTGTTTTATTTTTTATTTATTTTTCTGCTTCCTAATTACAATAGCTACAGGGAAACAATACTGAGTGACAGAGAGTCCATTAAAGAGGCGTACGGATACTTTTATCTTTATATGCACTATATCTTTCCTCAACAGTTTTCAAAGAGTCTAAGACCACGTAGAACTCTGGAGAAGGTGTAGCACACGGTGTTAATGGTTTATTAAATGCCTCTGGCAGCGATGGATAGCATAAAGCTGTCTGTAGCTGTAATTATTTATCTGCAGTGCATCCTCACAAGGCTGTTTTATAAAGAGGTGGAATCCCTTCTGAAACTCCAGAGTCTCTCTCTATGAGTCCCAGCTGAAACTCCAGAGTCTCTCTCTGTGAATCCCAGCTGAAACTCCAGAGTCTTTCTCTGTGAAACTCCTGAGACTTACCCAGTGCACACCACCTGCCAAGTTTAATGTGATGCAAACCTTAATTGCTTTGCATTGTGCATTGTGTCACTCTCTCTCTCTCTCTCTCTCTCTCTCTCTCTCTCTCTCTCTCCCATGCACACAACTGATGTGATGAGGTATTGTGAGCTTATCTCATCTTGGGCAATATGTCTGGGGAATGAATAACAGGGATGGTCTAAAGAAGTCAGAGAACTGTAGAGCTGTATGTCCCATTGCACCAAAACAAAACAAAACCCACATTATCCTGAAATGTCTCTTAATACTTTCTAACTTCTGAGTTCTCAACAGTAATCTGCACTGTAAAACATATATATATCGAAATATATCAGATTAAAATGTACTTGTACTTGCGTAACTGTATTTAACTTGTATGTACTTGTGTAAGTATTTAATTTTCTTTGGGCTCTTAATTCCCTTTATAGACAAGGTTGGACATTTCACTGTGTGCAGCAGCTGTTCTGACTGTGTGTACAACACTGTAAATCTAGATTTTTCCACAGGTTTATCTCTTCACGGTGTCGACATGGGCTTTATGAAACGAGCCTCAGAAACCATTATTGTAAATTAAAATTCAGTTCTCACCAGTGGAGGCCTCATTACAATCCTCAATACCTCATTTTTTATTACTAGCTTCAGCATGTACTTTAAGCTCAGCGTCTGAATAATTTAATTAACATATTTTTTTCTTAAATTAGTAATAAAACTGATTGTAACTGGCAGGCCTTCCTCTTGGCTTAGGAAGAGACGGTGCCGTGTCCAAGCGCACCTCAAGGTCGTAGTTCCACCAGTGGTTGTGGTGGTGATTAAAGTCCAAACGCAGATACGCCAAGATTACCCTTGTAGGCGGGGCTGATGGGTCAGATGGTACACTGGTGGGCTACTCTGATTGGTCAGCGATGGCGAGAGGACAGGATTTAAATAAAGCGCAGACCTGGTCATGATGACCTGCTGTCAGTTCCACAGGTCTGACCAGCGCTGATGGCCTCTAGGGCAGACATGGAAGCTCAGTGTAATGTCATACTCCCACACAGATCTTTTCAACACCCATTCTATCTCTGCTTCCCTGCCAGTGTTTAATGTTTTTGGGTTTTTGGTGGAAAACTGGCAAGCCAAAACAGGCTCAAGGTTCTTTATGTGTGGTAATCAGCACAGTCTTCCTTGTCTGTTTTTACAGCAGATTACGTTAGAGCCGTGTCTGTTAACATGGCTGAGATATCCATCTCACAGGGAGGAGCTGGCCTCGTACATGGCCTCGTAGCTGGCCTCGGCATGAGACAAATCTCAGAAATAATTATGACGTGGAAAACCATAAGCGCATGGCAGTAGGTTTGGCACTTTTCTGACTGAATAAAGTGGAGCTGGCATTGTGATCTTAACAAGCACGGAATGTTCTCATGTGCGCTACGCTCCTGATTGCTTCACTCCTGTTGGCACTGTCTGCCGTAGAAATACTGTCTATGCTTGACAAAGACTTCAGTTTTGTGGTTCATCCAGTATGTTGAATATGCTTGAAGGTCAGTTGCAAAACACCTTTATTATTGCAAAAAAAAAAAAATTTCAACATACAAATATATAGACAATATAACAAGGGCTAGACACAAAATTACTAAACACTAAAAACTAAAACATAAAAAACTAGTATATGAAAGATAAAATCAAATACTGCAAAGCGATAGTTTAACACTGAAATTACAGTAGGTGCTGTAAAATGTGATTTTAAGATAAGTGGAATAGAGTCACGGTGTTCAAGAGATTTAGAAGTATTTTTGTTTTTTTAAAGACTTGAAATACAAGCAAAGCTCATTTTATTTTAAACTTAATCATTTTAGGTAGTGTTTTAACGGTCCTAGCTTTGTAAATAAAGAATTTCTCGATTGACGAGACCACTCATGAACAGGGTTACAGATTTATCCGCAAGAGGCAGTCCAAATCCTGTGGGGTCACAGACCGCTTCCAGGAAAATGGAGCTTTCGTCCTCTGTTTCTTTTTCCCTTGTCCTTCCATTTGTCATATTTGACAGCCTGAATTTTATCACAGTAAAAATAAGATTTGAAATGTGACACATGAAGGTAGATGTACCACTGGAGGACACTGAAAGGGAGTCGCTATGATGGCAAGCAAATGCAGTGAGCCAACAGCAGGTTGGCTGCTAACTGGCCTTATACATTACATTACAGTTACTTAGCTGATGCTTCTTTTCCAAACAGTTTGTTTGACTAAGCAGGGGCCCATCCGTCCTGGTGCAATATGGGATTAAAGCTTTGAATCTACGCAGAGGCTACGGCGTAGCCTACATGGAGCCACGTTCCCTACGCCATAGCCTACGGCGTAGCCTGACGCGCACCTCCCCAGAAATGTAACTACGCGTCGTAGCCTTTGTGTAGATTTGATGCAGAAGTATAATTTATGCTTAAGGCCCTTGCTCAAGGGCCCAACAGCTGCACTGATCTTATCGTGGCTACTCTGGGGCTTGAACCACCAACCTTCCAGGCCCCAGTCAAGCACCTTAGCCACTAGGCTATGGGCTATAGGCTATATTGTAGGCTGTCACCCTTGTACTGTAGCCTATATCTGATTGGCTGAACTGGCGGAATTCCGTCAGCCTTGGAGATTACTCAGCATTCCATTGGCTGATTAAAACAGTTCAGTGCAAAATGGTGGCCGGTTTCTTGGCTGTGAGGTGGTTGCTGATTTTAAGGTGACATTACATTACATTACATGTTATTTAGCTGACGATTTTAACCAAAGCGACTTACAGATGATCAGACTAAGCAGGGGACAATTCACCCTGGAGCAATGTGGGGTTAAGGGCCTTGCTCAAGGGCCCCACGGCTGTGCGGATTTCATTGTGGCTACACCAGGGATCGAACCACTGACCTTCCAGGTCCCAGTGATGTACGTTAACCACTACGCTGGCCCCACAGCAGAAGCTAGCTGCCCTGCAGTTCACCAAGGGCAAGAGTGAAAGCCACTGCATTCCTCAGTCTGTTAGATTCCCACCCGGCTTTGATGTCCCAGGTCATCGCTGCCAAAGAGAGCGGAGGTTGAGGTTGACCTTCCTGATGAAGTAAAGGTCAGAAGAATGAGTACTCACCAGTGGAGGTGAAGTCGCTACGCACGTGCAGGGACCTCAGGGGTCGTTTCTGGACAGGCTTCCGTTTGTAGTCTCCCGGGACCCGTCCTGGAGACGCCTCCCGTGGCAACCCCCATGTCACTCACGTGCCGAAAGTCAGGTCCGCTCGCAAAGCACTCAGCCGACGGCCTTCTCTTCTCTTCTTTCTGCCCCAGCACGCTGCCGCCACCTTGCACAACACCAGCACAAACGCTTCCCGCTGCTTCCCGCTGCTTCCCCTTCCACCACTCCATCTGTTCTTTTCGTCGCCCGAGAGGGAAACCGGAAGGGAGCTCATGTGAGGGAGCGGCCTACAGCCTAGTGGCTAAGGTTAGGCCCATGAGCAAGGCCCTTAACATTACATGACATTAATGGCATTTGGCAGACGCTCTTAACCCTTGCTCAAGGGCCCAACGGCTGTGCGGATCTTATTGTGGCAACACTGGGGATTGAACCACCGACCTTGTCATGTACCTTAACCGCTACTCTACAGGCTGCCTGAACCCTATTTGCTCCAGGGGGGATTGGCCCCTGCTTAGTTTAATTAACTAAGTGGCTTTGGCTGAATAACTGTAATGTAATGTGAGAAGTTCAGTTCAAAGTCAAAGTTCAGTGCAGCAAGTCAAATCCAAAGCCTCCTGTCACCTATTCTATTGACCACCAAGATACTCCACTACAGTATTACACAGTAGTGTACTTGGTAATGTATATATCGTCATGAATTTTCAGATGGGACAGAAATGGTCAGGCTTCAGCAGTAGGGAGACTGAACTTTCGATGTTAAGAAAATTCTGAGTCTGGTGAATCTGATTCTCTGCTGAGGGTCAGTTAATGCTCTGCCCAGACACCCCTGTTTAGGGTCAGTTCATGCTCTGCTCAGATACCTAGCTCTGTTAATCCAGCATTTAGTCTTTGTCTGCATTGGAAATGTTTTTTTGTTTGTTTTTGTCAGTTTGGAAAGCATTTGAATTACTTTTGTTTTGTCATTACAGATAGAATTCCCTAAATATGTTTTGAGAGGACGACCACAAAAATGATCTGTTTACCCTCAGGGGATTGCATTTCAACTGGGCACCTGTGCCTATGGAAAAATAGATATTTTTATTGTTGAAAAATATTCTTCATTTTCATAAAAACTCATTTCTGGAACATAGTTCCTTTAGAAATCTTGTTTTTCAGGTGTATTAAAATGATCTACTGAAAATCAGTTTGATTTTACTTTGCATATCTGACCGCTTGGTTTGGGTTTGTATTCACACTGTGCATTTTGTGGAGAGGCGTTGACGGTGTCTCTCTCTGACCCCAGGTCTGTGTGTGTCCGGCGGCGAGCTCCGTGGGGTGGACGATAACGTGGACACCGACCCGGAGGCGGATCCATCCTCAGAGCCCAGCAGCCCCACCCTCCTGGGCGAGTCCACGGACTCCTACTGCCAGGCCGACCGCTGGCAGACGCTCCGCACCACCGTCCGCAAACTGGAATTCTGGGAAAACTTCAGCGCTGAGCTCGTCGGAAGCGGCTTCTCCTCCAAAGTCTACAAGGTATTCCACAACAGCGTGCAGTAACGCAGTAACATGCAGTAACATGCAGTAACATGCATAACGTGCATTAACATGCATTAACATGCAGTAACATGCAGTAACATGCATGAATGAAGTGAACTTAAACTTTATCAGAGCTGTTTTGAAACTATGGATATTCAGTGCTTTTTGAAGGGAGTGGGTGAGTATTCTACTGATTTTTGAAAGCAATAGGAGTAGATGTGAAACAAACCAACAATTTTTGTGCTCTTCATTCTGGTCATGCCTATTAATATTACATCTGAGAATGGACTATTTATTGTTGCAAACTGACACTTTCGACCAGACTGGAATACTGTAAATACTGTACATCATTTTTTTGGGATTCAAATACTTTTCTGTGTTCAATTGATCTTGCCTTGCAATTGTGTCAACCAAGAGGACCAGAAGGCGGGGTTAGCACTTTTTTATTTCATAGGTTCCAATACACCAGTCAAGCTCAATAATGTGGAGAGCAGTAGCTGAAGTATTTGGTTTCAGCGTATTGTCTTTGTGAATGTATAATCTGACATATGGGCTGATGCCGCTTTTCTTTCTTTCATTAATGAGATAATTAAGAGCAGGTATGTCACCAAAGCTGGTCAATTGTATTCTGGGGGAGTTGTCATCCGCACTAAGTGGGAACGACATGTTCTCTGGATGTTTTTGACAAACAACCCTGTCCCAAGGAAAGCTAGTTTATTTGTGCTGAGGTATCGCTAAAATGAATATTAATGCCCCATAACATGCATAAATTACATTATTATGGTGTTACATACATTTTTAGAATACACATTACAGCAGCTGTTAAAGCGCCTGGTTCATTTGTCTATTTGACAAATCGCATCAACTACACTGGACTCAATGTTGTATTTCACGTGCTTATCGTGGTTATTTCTACTTAGTAGGGTATGAGTTACTGAAGTTACTTAGGACAACATGTCCAGTGCCAGACAAATTAATTGAATAGAATACAAGAATAGACAATGAGAACAGGCCATTCAGCCCAGGTGCACTCATGATTAAACACATTTTCATGGTACATGTTGTACTGCACCTGGCACTGGCTTTCATATTGTGAGTTTAGAAATAAAAGTTGTACAGAATGCTACGCTGGAACATTCCAGGAGCCAACATGGCTGAGCCTGCAGGGTCAGGTGCATGGCTTTGCCCGTGCAAACCATCTAAATGGGCACAGGAAACGGGAGACTGCACAGAAACTTCCTTTGAAATTAAGGAAGACAATTAACTTTTTTAGAAAAACACCACACTTTCTTGGGCCCATGTCCATGTCACGACAGCGACATTTTACAACATTAGAGTAGAGCAACATTTTACAACATTAGAGTAGAGCAACATTTTACAACATTAGAGTAGAGCAACATTTTACAACATTAGAGTAGAGCAACATTTTACAACATCAGAGTAGAGCAACATTTTACAACATTAGAGTAGAGTAACATTTTACAACATTAGACTAGAGCAACATTTTACAACATTAGAGTAGAGCAACATTTTACAACATTAGAGTAGAGCAACATTTTACTTGCGCGAACCATTTAACAATCATTAGAATGGACTTCAAGAACATTACGAACACGGACTTGAAACCTACTTCTCAAGGGGTTAAAGATCCCGGATCCAGATGAGTGAAAATGCCTTTTTCTGTGAGGTAATGGAGGAGGTGCCTGTTGTGGTTCTGGTTGTTGGGCGTTTAAGCGGAACTTTCGATAAGCATCTCAATACGCTTGTGATGCCGTCTGCCCTGAGGAGGCTCTTGATTAAAGGATGTTGTCTTCACTTCAGCATTTTTTTAGGCCTGCCTTTTGAACAGATCCCAGCAAGTGTGCATTGTTCCAGTTACAGCCAGAGCATGCTGAAAATTCAGTGAGAAACTGCTGTCCCAGAGCGCTTGACTTGAATGCAAGGAACGAAAAAAATGTATGCATAATTAGCTTAACAAAAACAAATGATCGGCTTAATTTTAACCATTCGCTTTGATTTGTTCGCTATTGCAGCTATTTTGCCGTTTTATAGTTAACTGTAACACAGTAACGAGTCCCCAGTTTAATATGTTCCCCCTGCTACGCAGAAATAATGAAGAGTATGTGTGGAGTCTGTTTGCAGTAAATAGCTGTAAATCTGTGTCTGCTCAAGACTTGATTCCTTTATCTCAGTTAGCCGTCCTGTTTCTGAGAAGCACTGGATCAGCGGGTTATAAGGCAATTGCACAGTTATCTTCTTCCTGGCAGACATGTTTTACTCTGCGGGGTAAAGAAAACATTCACACAATATAAAACAGTCATGAGCAATAAAATACATACAAAATAAATTCATAAACAGCAGAGAATTACAAGATAATAAAAAAAAAGTGTAATAGGTCTCAATTGTTTCTGTGGCCCTCTGTTGGCCAGGTGACGCACTGCACGACGCGGAAGGCGACGGTGGTGAAGATCTACAAGAACGACGTGGACCAGAGCAGCATCGTGCGAGAGATCGGCCTGCTCCAGAAGCTCTCGCACCCCAACATCGTCAGGCAAGTCTCCTTCAAAACGCCAACCGCTCGCTCGGCTCCGTTCTTCCGTTTCTTTCTCTGTCGTCGACAGTGCGCTCACTCGCTCAATAAAATATGAGTCTCCGAGCCTGCGACTCCAGTGCCGTGACCTTCTCGTGGGGGCTTGTGGTGGAACATTCTGGAAAAGCCCCGTAACTCAATATTGTGTTGTATTTGCTCCAAAAAACAGAAGCAAAACAAAATCCTGGTTACACTTCAGGCTATGGCATACATGTGAGTGCTCGATGAAGATGTAACATGAATTTACAACATAAATCATTGAAAATACATAGTTATTTATTTAAATGTTGTATTAAACAGCATGGGAAAGGTCGATGTGGTAATGATTGACATACAATAGGCTCGCGCATGTTATAACTTGATGTGTGTTTTCTCAGTCTTGGAAGCTTGGATGGGTTATCAAATTACCTAATTAAGTGTACAAAGATAGATTAGTGAACTTAAGCCTGGAGTTCAATTACATTACATCACTGGCATTTGGCACACAGTCTTATCCAGAGTGTCCTACACTGAGTAGAGAATTGCATAAATTGGGGTTAATATTAGTTCATGATTTTTATTTTATTTTATCCATTTACTTTTGGATAAACACCCTTGGGTTTATGTATATGGATGCATTTGATGAATACTCCTGTGCAAAGATAATATTAAGTCAAGATGGCTTGTAGAACGGTTGAATTGGTATAGAGAGAACTGGTATGATTAGAGAGAACTGGTGCATGCATTGGCAGGAAAAAGAATCTGACACGTCTGGAACCTCTGAGTTTTCTGAAGATCTTCATATCTGTTGTTTATTTATTTTTTTGGTTTTAGGTATCTTGGAATCTGCGTGAAGGATGAAAAGCTGTACCCAATCCTAGAGGTGTGTTTTCTTTCATTTTTACATCCATGATTGGTTCAGAGAGATAAGGGGAAAGGGGGGATGATTCTCCCATCCTGCTTTGCAGTGAACTGCATCCAGCAGTGCCTCAGCTAACCTACCAATCAGGAAAGGTTTTTCAGCATGCCCCAGGTGCACCTAAGCTTAGCCGAGGGATAGGCAGCGTTGGTGTCAGTCACCTTTCTGCTCATCTGAACAAACCTTATGATAATTACTGTTATTATTTCTGACTTTATTTTACAAGGAGTTCACGTTGAGGTTTGACTCTTCTTATTGCAAGTCAGGACTAATCAAGCCAGGGCAGGCACACAAGTGAGCGCACTGGAGCAGCTGAAAGGTTGGGTTATGGATAGCAGCTGAAAGGTTGGGTTATGGATTGCAGCTGAAAGGTTGGGTTATGGATTGCAGCTGAAAGGTTGGGTAATGGGTCCGTGTAGCACATGGAGTGTGGAGTGAGCTCACTGGAGCTCAGAGCAGCTGAAAGGTTGGGTTATGGATTGCAGCTGAAAGGTTGGGTTATGGGTCCGTGTGGCACATGGAGTGTGGAGTGAGCTCTGGGGGCCACGGTGACGGGGGCGAGTCTCACACTCCCTCTCTCCCGCAGTACGTGAACGGTGGGTGCCTGGAGGAACTCCTCTCCAGGAAGGACGTGTCGCTGTGCTGGCGGGAGAAGGTGGACCTGGCCTGTGACATCACGCGGGGCATGATCTACCTGCACTACAAGAACATCTACCACAGGGACCTCAACTCTAAGGTAAACCTGTGGGCACGACCACGCACACATACACATACACATATACCTATACACACATACACGCAGAACGCACACACATTACATTACATTACATTATTGGCAGACGCTCTTATCCAGAGCGACGTACAGTTGATTAGACTAAGCAGGAGACAATCCTCCCCTGGAGCAATGCAGGGTTAAGGGCCTTGCTCAAGGGCCCAACGGCTGTGCGGATCCTATTGTGGCTACACCGGGATTAGAAGCACCGACCTTGGGTGTTACCTTAACCACTATGCTACAGGCCGCCCCTACACACATACATACAAACACACACATACCCGCACAACACACACACATACATACTCACATACAGACACACACACACACACACGCACACACATACATACAAACACACACAGACACACGCACAAATACACAGACACAAACATATACACATGCATACAGACACATGCACACACACAGACATACACCTATATATATATATATACACACATACACACACAATGCACACACATACATACAAACACACACAGACACAGACACAAACATATACACATATGCATGCACATACAGACACACACACACACACACACAGACCATTAAAGCCACAGGTTCTGTGTAGCTCATTAGCTGATCCTAGGTCAGTCTGAATAATTCATCAAGTGGGTAGACTAAAGAGAGCCAGGTACAAAGGCCCAGCAGGTGCCTTTTTACCTGCTGTAGTGCACAGGCCACTTTGTGGAAAGTATTTAATTTTAATGCATGTAATGTCAGCGGTCCTGTTCAGCATTACCTTACACACCAAACGCTTTCATATTATTGTCCCTGTTCCCCCCTTTTCCAGTGTGACACTACCAGCATGTCCCTGCTATTATCACAGCTGTTAGCCCACACAAGATACATGAAGAATAGCGCTCTCATTCACTAACACGGTAATGGGTCAGGATGCAGAGAGCTACCTCTAGGTGATGCTGCATTTTTCTGCCTGAATGTTATCACTCCCAGAGGAGAGGCGAGTTTGGCTGCTGCAGGGATTTAGGCTGGGAAATACCGCCCTCTATTGGAGAGTTGATTGGATGGCAACAAAGGGCACCTCTAATATTTAATCACTGCTGTCCTTGCTGGAAAACAGTGAAGTAAATACCTGTGTGTTTGTAATATGATCTGATACAGATATGTACATGTTATTTTTATGATGATGATGATTATTTTTATTATTATTATTATTATTATTATTATTATTATTATTATTATTATAATAGTTATTATTATAACTGAAACAATGTCATTTTTATTTCTAAACTATAGTGGTGTTGTTTTATATGCTAAGGGTAAAACATATCGGGGCGTGCTACAGACACACACTGACCAAAGCGCTAAAATGTATGCAACAAGACAAAGCGCAAAAAGTAGTGCAAGAAATACTGCAGAATACTACTAGAATTTGAAAAGCACAATTGCCTCCCTACGTCCTCACCCATGCCTCCCTACGTGTGCTGGGGCGGTATCGGCCAATCAGCGTGCAGGATATGAGACTGACTTCCTGTCCTCCATCTTGTCTGTGCAGAACTGCCTGGTCAGGGTGTCGGCGAGGGGGCGGGAGGCTCTGGTGGCGGATTTCGGCCTGGCCCGAGAGGTGGCCGACCTGCCCGTCAACGACCCCCAGAGGAAGCTGTCCCTGGTGGGCTCCGCCTTCTGGATGGCCCCCGAAATGCTCCGGGGGGAACCCTACGACCGCAAGGTACAGAGAGCCCCCTTCCCCAAACTATCATCTCTCCATCAAAGGAACAGTCACTCTCCTGTACAGAGACCCCCCTCCCCAAACTATCATCTCTCCATCAAAGGAACAGTCACTCTCCTGTACAGAGACCCCCCTCCCCAAACTATCATCTCTCCATCAAAGGAACAGTCACTCTCCTGTACAGAGAGCCCCCCTCCCCAAACTATCATCTCTCCATCAAAGGAACAGTCACTCTCCTGTACAGAGACCCCCCTCCCCAAACTATCATCTCTCCATCAAAGGAACAGTCACTCTCCTGTACAGAGACCCCCTTCCCCAAACTATAATCTCTTCCTTAAAGTCACTCACTGTTCCAGAGGAGCATCTCCCCTCTCACATCCCAAAGAACAATGAAATGCAATAAGAACAATTCCTCTTACCATACAAACAATATAAGAGTACAGTACCGACAGTGTTACAAATAAAGCAGACTTTTATAATGAAAGGGAAAAAAAAAATAAATTACAGTAAATACATTACGTGCAGTGGAATCAAAAGTTAATTGAAAAAGATTCTTTTCACTGAAAAATGAAATCTAATTAAGGAATGTCAGGGTGGTGTTCGCCCTTTTGCGATTGATTGCCAGCGGTGCTCTAAAATGGCTTCCCGCCGTCTCCCCTCGTTCAGGGGGGCCGTGAGCCGTAACAAGCTGCACTCTGTGGCGCAAAAGCCAAATGGTAAAGTTGCGGTAACCATTTTGCTACCAAAGCCTCCAAATGGAATAATGAGCCATGACTCACGAGGCACAGTGGAAAGGATTTCAGCCCGTGTGGCTGTCACACCATCCCTCTCTCTTCCACTCCATCTCTTATTTCTCCCTCCTTTTTAACAGGCGCGGGGGCAGGGTGTATCACGGTGACTGTGGCAGTATGTAGGTTTTAGAAAAGGAAATAAAAAAAAGGTTAAAGCAGTTTTAAATGCTGCAGGAAGACTCTGTTAAAGAGGGATTTACTGCACTCCAGTGCCGCACTTTCAGACCGACGCGTTTGGAACAGAGTGTTCTCAGGTGGCCCTTGTTCCTGGCTGTCGCAGGCTGTGTGGGTTTAGCTTGGCTTATTGCGTTTATCCATTCTTCTTTGGTTCACTGTATTATTAGGCCTAACACAAATCACCAGTATAATTATGTCACCAGGTGACAGGTTGAATGTTCTTTATGTCTTGGTTTGGTGAGTGAGTGAGTGAGTGTGAGTGAAAACATTTAGGTCAAAAGGTCTGAATGTCTTGAGGTTTTTTTTCTACTGAAAACTGTGACGATACACAAGTACGCTCTCTGTGACTACTCCAAGGGTCAGAAAAGGATCATTGATTGGTTTATTGATTGATTGACTGACTGAAATATTGGGTCATTTGTTGATTTTATTATTAGCTATTGAATTATGGTTGAATGTTTTTGGTTAGTTTGTTGATTGATTGATTGACCCCTGGTGTCTCTCCACAGGTGGATGTGTTCTCCTTTGGGATCGTGCTGTGTGAGATCTTGGGCCAGATCACAGCTGACCCCGAAATACTTCCACGAACTCAGGTAAAGCCAGTTCCGCAATTAGCAGGGCTCTGCTACTGAGACACAATAGGAGATATCCACTTACTTTCTGCTTGTCCTACTTCCTGTCTGTCTGTCTGTCTGTCTGCTGTAATGGCTGATTGAGGGTTCATTCTAAATGCTGTAGTCCCTGAAACCCAGTAATAAATGTATCATAATGAAAAGTTTTGGCTTTATTGTACCTGAGCACCATTGTCAATGCATGTCCCATCCGCGATGTTTCACCGAGTCTGTGAAATAAAGAGTATTGTGCTACGTGTTAAAATTATTCCTGCTCTCTTATAAGCGCTTGTCTGTCAGCTGGCAGCACCCTGAGTGAACTCTCTTTCTTTCTCGTTTTCTCTGTGGGCAAATTAAATCAGGGTTTTGAAGTAATGGGAATGAATTAAATAGAAATTTAAATTTAAATAGAACATGGATACTCTGGCCATCAAATCTTTCTCAAAACCTTTCCACCCATCCGTCATTGTGACAGCGCTATTCAATTCAAATTGAAACTGAACATTATTCGCTAGACTGGTACCCCAGGTCGTTAATGCAAATACCTAATAAGCCAATCACGTGGCAGCAATTTGTTCAATAAAAGCATGCGGACATGGTGAAGACTTTTAGCTGTTGTTCAGACCAAATATCAGAATGGGGAGGAAATGTGATCTAAGTGATTTTGACCGAGCATTGATTGTTAGTGCCAGACGGGGTGGTTTGCGTATCTCAGAAACTGCTGATCTCCTGGGATTTTCTCCCACAACAGTCTCTAGAGTTTACAGAAAATGGTGCAAAAAAAACTGAAGAAAAACATTCAGTGGTTGGCCTTGTCACTGAGAGAGTGGAGAATGGCCAGACGGTTACTGCAGTTGGCCATTGGGCTGTTACTGAGCTCCAGATCTGTTGTGTTGGTCAGGACTATGGGCTGGATGTGGCTGCATTTGAGGAGATGGTGACAGGCTGTCCACAGCGCGTGATGGAGCTCGCTGCCAGCTGCTGTTTGGTGAGTGACTGAGTGAGTGTGTGTATGCGTGTGTGTGTGTGTGTGTGTGTGTGTGTGAGAGAGTGTGTGAGTGAGTATGTGAGTGAGTGAGAGAGTGAGAGTGTCTGAGTGAGTGTGTGTGTGTGTGTGTGTGAAAGAATGTGTGAGAGTGAGAGAGAGTGAGTGTGTGTGTGTGTGTGAGTAAGTGAAAGTAACTGAATGAGTATATGAGTGAGTGTGTGGGAGAGTATGTGAGTGAGTGATAGTGCGTGAGTTTGTGTATGCCCAGAACAGGCACTAAAGCGCAGTAACACTGCAGTGATAAGTGTTTTAGTGTAGATTTGCTGCCTGTTTGCTTGACTGACTGTTTGAATGACTTGATTGACAGATGGAGTCCTTCCGGAGGCCCTCGTTCTCAGAGCTGTTGGACGAGCTGGAGGACATCGCAGAGACCCTGGATCCCCCGGATGTAGAGCTGAAGATAGGGTGACTCCCCCCAAAGAGAAGGACACCGTGGACATAGTGCATAACCGGGAATTGGTGGCCGGTCCCGTTGTCGTGACAATCCACACTTTGTGATGTCATACAGAGACTCCATGTCAAGTTCAATGGACTTGTGTGTGTGAGTGTGTGGTTATAAGAGCATGCACGCTCGTGTGTGTGGGCACGTGTACATGCGCCTCAGACAGCATATACCCTCATCTGCTGACAGCTACTGTTCTCCAACGCTGTTCGGAAAACAGCCTCGTCTGAAATCCATCTGGAAGCAATATGCCATCATCTGTCTCCTCTCTGCCTTTTTTTGTTTTAGCATCGCTAGCATTTAGCTCCTCAATCAGCCTGCCCTGTACCTGCACTTCAAATAGTCACGAAGCAGCACATTTACATTAGCATGCCAAAGCAACTCTAAAAGCCTCAGACATCTAAACACAATGTCAAAAAATCCAAAACATCCAAAAAAACATCCAGCAAGTCAAGCATTTCCAAATTAAATAATTTCATTGGATGTGAGAATATATCTAAATCCAAAATCCAAAGCAACAGAAAGAAATTGCGTCATTTATGCATTTATGTTAGAAACCTACTTCTCTGAGGCAAGTTACAAAGCATACATTCATTAACCAATTTGTATTCACTCACTGATATGTATTCACTCACTGATATATGTATTCACTCACTGATATGTATTCACTCACTGATATGTATGTAGCTGCTCTCCTGTACTGTATATGCTCATACTGGCTTTATACAGTATGATGTAAATATAATCTGTGGAGATCTGCTAAGCTCACAGGACGTGTAAATATGTAATAAATATGTTACCACTTAGGAACTACTCAGGATGTATAAATGTGTAATACAGTATGTTACCACTTAACTAAGCATGTCTTATTTTACCCAGTTAAACAGAGAGGAAATGTAGAGCATACAGTCAACATATTAGAAATTGTTTTTATTAAAGTTATAAACGAACATTATAAATGAGACATCTATTATTATATTGCTTTTTATATTACTATTATTATAAAATGTTTTCTTTCAAGTGATTATACTGTATGTTTCTGTCACCACATTCTCAGGGTTTTGCAGGAGTGTCTGTCAAATTTGGACCAGCATCTAAAGAGTTACAGTATTTAAAATATGTTTTTGAACCATGTCTTCTCGCTGCTCGTCTGTCTGCAACCATGTTGGGATGAGTCTTGGGGTTGGTCTTAGTTGACTTATCCACTGTTTTACCAAATATTAAATACAGTATATCTGTTAAAATGACTCCTGCATTAAATAAGGAAAAGTTGCTCTGATTTCCCTGGTCGTGACTGTTTAAACGTTCTCTCACAGTTTTGGAGTGTGTTACTCCCCCTTACCTACTTTAATTAGCATATTTTCCACATTTGTTTGGGTGAATATTACATTTTTAGAGACATTATTTTTAAGCTGTTAAGACAGACTGTGCTGAGACACATTTGTTGAATGTACAGTAAATTGATTTGTATGAATGCGTTCATAGAACTGTAATAATGTAGTAAAACGCTTTACTGTACGCAACACATTGAATGTTGCATACATTATTATGTTGTCTTGCACTGAACCATAGGAACATGATCATGAACTGTCATCATGATCTGTTTACAGTATACTGTATGTGCCTGTATTTGCATGTCATCTATATATGTTTGTGTTTGTGTGTGTGCGCATGTGTTTGTGTGTGTGTGTGTGTGTGTGTGTGTGTGTCCATGCACGTGTGTGTGTGTGTGTGTGTGCATGCGCATGTGTGATTGTGTGTATGTGTGCGTGTGTGTGTTTGTGTGCTTGCGTGTGTGTGTTTGTGTGTGTGGGTGCATGCGTTTGTGTTTTTTGCACACATCTGTACAGTATTGGACAAGTTGCAGGTCACTCCCCCTCAAATTCATGGATTGGTTGCTTGGCAACCATGCATGTTCGTAAAAACACTTGTACTGGAATTGTGACCTCATTTTCTCTTCTTTTGGTAGCCCCAGACTCAGAATATATGTCACACAGTCCAGAGTCACCAAGTCTTCATACTTTTACAATGTCTGTTGGACTCACATGGCCCTCCTGATCAAAATGAACCTGTCTGATAGCGTATTGTCTTTATCAGGTAACCATGTGGATTGGACCTTGCTCAGAAACTTTTGGATATTACTGGAAAAGATGGCAGCCAGCACAGAGAGGGCCATGGCATGGATACTGATTAGGGATACTGATTCATTATCATAGTGACTTGCACAACAGATACTGTCATACTAAATATCATATCATGTAACAAAATCCCTGATGATCTCATACTGCATTTTTATTAGCAAATGCTTTGTAAGATGGCTGTGATCTGTTGCTCAATTGTGTGTGCGGTTTGTTTTGTTTTGTGTGTGTGTGTGTTTGTGAGAGAGAGTGATGACAATCAATTGATATTTCCTATTGTATGGTTTACAGAAAGATCACACAAAGCTTCTCAATGAATATATTCCTGAAGAAATCAATAAAATCAGAAAAACCATTTAAGGCAACAGATTACTGTACACAATGCATTGTCAATCGAAGGAGACATTCAATACATTTTGTTACAATAAAACAAGCAAGATAGATAGGAGAGAAAAGCAACAGAGCTATTCCACGTGGAATATCCTCTAAGGCAAGTCATGTTGTTTAAAAATGTAATTCCAATGACATACCTTTACAACTCGTATTTGTTGTCTGCAGACTTATCTGAAGAAAAGTCTTCAAAAAGTCCTTTTATCATTGTATTTATTTGGGAACAAAGGCAAATAGTTGTGTGCCAGCAGAGTATATATTTTTATATATTTGAATCTGTCCTCATTAGAAAACCATCCATCGCTTATCCTGAACAGGGTCGCAGGGGGGCTGGAGCCTATCCCAGCATACATTGGGCGAAAGGCAGGAATACACCCTGGACAGGTCACCAGTCCATCGCAGGGCACACGCACCATTCACTCACACACTCATACCTACGGGCAATTTAGACTCTCCAATCAGCCTAACCTCCATGTCTTTGGACTGTGGGAGGAAACCGGAGTACCCGGTGGAAACCCACGCAAACACGGGGAGAACATGCAAATTCCACACAGAGAGGCCCCGGCCGACCGGGATTCGAACCCAGGACCTCCTTGCTGTGAGGCGGCAGTGCTACTCACAATATCAAACAATATAAAGCTTAAAGCTGGGAATACATGTAAGTGACGATTGGCCACCACTGTGAGGACACACACTGATCTGATCCAGAGCCCTGCTTCACAAAGGAGGATTACTTACAACATGGAGATAGTTGAGTGAAACCCAGAACCCACCCAAATCTGGAACATGGACAGTAAGAAAAAGAAAGAAAAAAAAGATGTTCTGGGTTTTACTCAGTGCAGTTATCCAGCTAACTCGGTAATCCTGCTTTGTGGGTATTACTCAGTGCAGTTATCCAGATAACTCAGTAATCCTGCTTTGTGGGTTTTACTCAGTGCAGTTATCCAGCTAACTCAATAATCCTGCTTTGTGAAATACGCCCCGAGTGTAATTAAACGTGTTGTTATGACAAGCACTGCTGATTACGTTTCACTACTTTTGCTGTGCGACATTTTTTTGTTTACCTGTTTGCCTGTCAAGAATCACAGAGTTATCATTAGCCTCTAACCAGCCTCGATACAGTCTCTGTAGTTCAAATGCTGGTGCTGTTTCAGAGGAGAAACAAGATATAAAAAAATATATTAAAAAAATAAAACATTAAATTATAATCTTTGTGACATGTAAACGTTATTTGCTAATCTTTGCCCCCTGTATGCACCTTCTAACTATTCTTTTATTTTAGCTTTGATATATAAATGGGCTAAAACTCCTCATTTTAGTTACAATGCGTTTTGAAACTGAAATGTTGAAATAAATAATCGATAGTCGGTAAGGCAAATTTAATTAACTATAGCTATACAGCTCATCAATAAAAATTATGCAAGAGGAAATACTTTTCAGGCTCGTCTAAGTCTTGGTAAGTCGGAAAAAAATATATGTATCCCAAAATGTTGGTGTATTCCTTTAACATTGAAAATAATCAATCAAAGGAATGATTGAAAATATGGATCCCTATTGACTGTTTTATGTACTTGATGAACTCATGTACTGTGGATAGAATTGCAAACTTTAACATCAATTGGCTATTGAGCATTCCAATCGGCATACGTGGTGTAAAGCTCACAGGAAAACAATATTTGCCCGTCTCCTCAAGATGGGAACTGCGTGGGTGACTGAAAGGTGGATCAAAAAATCCATCAGACATGGCAGCCAGGGAAAACTTATGACCGGTGATTTATAGAAGAACGGGAAATTAAAAGTGAACTGAACGTTCTCACCCACGTCCCAGGACAACTATTAAGTCGACAATGTAC
Organism: Conger conger; assembly: GCF_963514075.1. NCBI lineage: Eukaryota > Metazoa > Chordata > Actinopteri > Anguilliformes > Congridae > Conger > Conger conger. Next base: position 25,714,915 of record NC_083771.1, read on the forward strand.
ACTTAAATGTCCTTCCAGTGTCAGAAACTCCATGATTCCGACTATGTGAACGATATGGTATTATACACTAGAGCAATACTGACAGACTAGACACTCATGAGTCAGACTCTGTTCTTGAGATGGTAATACGATAAAGGAAAGCCGAACACGAAATGTTTTCTTAGATTGATGGGAAGGTAAAGCCGGGCAGGCATACACACGAATAAACTGCACCCACAGACGAACAGCTCTGTCACCATCACAAATCCACAAATTAAAGGCTTTTTCTCTCCACCTCACGGTGATTTCATGGTGGTGATTTTTCGCGGCAGGCAAAAGGTAAGGAACGGAGAGCAATGAGATGAATACATTTTCAATAGCATCGTATGCATATGCATGCCCACCCTCGCACTGAATCATGACAGCTAAAAACCCTATGCTGACACCTTCAGCCTAACCTCATTTTCTTTAAATCCAGATGGTTTCTCATGCATTCTCATAGGCAAACGCTCATGTGCATCTGCGCTCATGTGCAGGCCACTCCAAAGTCTCCATTTAGTTTTTCTTCAGCCATTCAGAGGTGGACTTGCTGGTGTGTCCTGCTGCAGAACCCAAGTTCGTTTCAGCTTGAGGTCACGAACAGATGGCCGGACATTCTCCTTCAGGATTTTTTGGTAGACAGCAGAATTCATGGTTCCATTTATCACTGCAAGTCTTCCAGGTCCTGAAGCAGCAAAACAGCCCCAGACCATCACACTACTACCACCATATTTTACTGTTGGTATGATGTTCTTTTCTGAAATGCGGTGTTACTTTTACGCCAGATGTAATGGGACACACACCTTCCAAAAAGTTCAACTTTTGTCTCGTCAGACCACAGAGTATTTTCCCAAAAGTCTTGGGGATCATCAAGATGTTTTCTGGCAAAATTGAGACAAGCGTTAATGTTCTTTTTGCTCAGCAGTGGTTTTCGTCTTGGAACTCTGCCATGCAGGCCATTTATGCCCAGTCTCTTTCTTATGGTGGAGTCATGAACACTGACCTTAACTGAGGCAAGTGAGGCCTGCAGTTCTTTGGATGTTGTTGTGGGGTCTTTTGTGACCTCTTGGATGAGTCGTCGCTGTGCTCTTGGGGTAATTTTGGTCGGCCGGCCACTCCTGGGAAGGTTCACCACTGTTCCATGTTTTCGCCATTACTGTGGTTTGCTGGAGTCCCAAAGCTTTAGAAATGGCTTTATAACCTTTTCCAGACTGATAGATCTCTATTATTAGATCTCTCATTTGTTCCTGAATTTCTTTAGATCTCGGCATGATGTCTAGCTTTTGAGGATCATTTGGTCTACTTCACTTTGTCAGGCAGGTCCTATTTAAGTGATTTCTTGATTGAGAACAGGTATGGCAGTAATCAGGCCTGGGTGTGGCTAGAAAAATTGAACTCAGGTTTGATAAACCACAGTTATGTTTTAACAGGGGGGGCAATCACTTTTTCACACAGGGCCATGTAGGTTTGGATTTTTTTTCTCCCTTAATAATAAAAACTTCATTTAAAAACTGCATTTTGTGTTTACTTGTGTTGTCTTTGACTAATATTTAAATTTGTTTGATGATCTGAAACATTTAAGTGTGACAAACATGCAAAAAAAATCAGGAAGGGAGCAAACACTTTTTCACACCACTGTATATATATATATACAAAAATTATATAAATTATATAAAAATGTATGCATATACAATATATAAGGCTAAAATGTAACATCCTAGTCAAAATATTTGGTTCATACAAAATCAGACTAACCCTTGTCCCAATCTTTTCTCAAGCCCCTGAAACCCTACAACTTAGCCTACCATTTCCATAACCCTACTGTAGCTCCATAACCCTAGCATTAACATAAAAAAAAGGAAAATAAATAATTTTTTTTTGAAGAATTACGAAAAAAAATGTCAATGGAAAAATAAAAATAAAATCATTTTAAATAAATTTAAAATTAAATTTAGAAATTTAAAAATTTTTCTAAAAATAATTCTAAAAAGGAAAGCTGAACAAATACAATTGAAGAATCTATCTGAATCAAAAATTATATTTTAACAAAACGATAATCATTTTTCATCATGTCTTGAAGCATTTCTATTCATTCATTCATTCATTCATTCAGTGTTTTTTTTAATTAGCACAATTTCTTCCATCTGTATGCATTTTGTCGGTTTCCACTGAAACACATTTTGTCAAATACTTGCCTTCATTTATTTCACCGTGGATGGTAAATACTATAGCTTATGTTCTAAAAGTGACCGTAGTACTGTGTGGCTTGCAGGATGTTAAATAGTCACTGGCTCTCCTGTAGTACTGTGTGGCCTGCAGGATGTTAAATAGTCACTGGCTCTCATGTAGTACTGTGTGGCCTGCAGGATTTTAAATAGTCACTGGCTCTCCTGTAGTACTGTGTGGCCTGCAGGATGTTAAATAGTCACTGGCTCTCATGTAGTACTGTGTGGCCTGCAGGATGTTAAATAGTCACTGGCTCTCATGTAGTACTGTGTGGCCTGCAGGATGTTAAATAGTCACTGGCTCTCCTGTAGTACTGTGTGGCCTGCAGGATGTTAAATAGTCACTGGCTCTCATGTAGTACTGTGTGGCCTGCAGGATGTTAAATAGTCACTGGCTCTCATGTAGTACTGTGTGGCCTGCAGAATGTTAAATAGTCACTGGCTCTCATGTAGTACTGTGTGGCCTGCAGGATGTTAAATAGTCACTGGCTCTCCTGTATAGTACTGTGTGGCCTGTAGGGTGTAAAATAGTCACTGGCTCTCTCCTGCAGCACTGTGTGGCTGCATTGTGTTAAATAGTAGTACTGTGTGTAGTACCTGTTTAAAAGTAAGCACGATTTTATTTATTGAGAGAGAGAGTAAGCAAGAGAAAGAGAGAGAAAGAGAGAGAGAGTCCAACCCCCTCCTCCATTATTTATTTTCCTGTCCATTGAAGCTCAATTTCATCTTGTGTGCAGCTCAGCCAGTGGTCAAAAGCTAATGAAGTAATCATTCATAAGGGAACCTTTTTACCCTCAATTCTCACAAACACACACACACACACACACACAAGCTGGCACAAACTAGCGCACACACTAGTGTACAACCTTGCAGCCACTGCACTGCCCAGACTCCACTCCAGTCTGCTAAAATTTCTATTTTAATTTGTGAAATTGGGAACACGGTCTGTCAATCATAGCTACTGACAGTTCTCATTAACACGACCAGGCAATTTGGGTGAACTTTCAAAGTGTGAAATTTAGGCTTAGAAAGTTTAAAAGTTATAAATACATTTAAATGACTGAATTATAAAAAAAAACATGCACATTTGTTTTGTAGTTGTCTAAAGTCAACTGGCATTCAACCACCATGTGACTTTGAATTTTCAAATGCAAATATTCCATGTGATTAATTAGTGTAATGTGCAGTAATTACATTAATGGCATTTGGCAGCCTCTCTTATCCAGAGCGATGCACGACAAAGTGCAAAGTGCATACCCATAACCAGGGATAAGTGTGCTGAAAGACCCTAAAGGGATGTACAATTTCAACTGCTACCTGCACAACAAAGATAAGGACCAGGGCCTATTTGATCATCATCAGTGAATTTAATTTATTTATTTTAATCGTAATACCACAGTGTCAGTTAGCTGGCTTGATATCCTCTGAGGCTGGAGGTTAGAGTTTATTTCTACACAAGAAAGTGATTGGCCTTGCCAGCGAATAGCTTTTGTCTTTATTTACCTGTTGCTAGGCAAAATCCTGACTACAGTAGTTCCTTAATTTAGGAGGTTCAACAGCTCCACGCGGCTGGAAAGCTGTTAACTCCATCACACACAACACCGACAGTCAGGCTGCTGCCAGTGCAGCTCCTGATGTACACACACACACACACACACACACACACACACTCACACATGCAACAGCACTATTATAATTGTGTCAGATACTTCATATAAGATCATTGGTGCTTGGTCTTGCTCACTGTGTCTGGAACAGGGACAGACAGGCAAACTGCCATTGCCAGGAAGGGAGAGAGGTGGGAAGATAGAGAGAGAGAGAGTTTGCATTGCAAACCCAAGAGCAAAACCCTGAAAAGGGTCCACTAAGTCAGCTGGTACTGAGACTAACTAATCATTTCACACCTAACAAGAACATCTCTCAGGCCAGCACTGCTTCACAAACACAAATCAGAATAAACCAAATTGTTAAACAAAATAAAGCCATTTATCTGGAACATTGGAACAACCAAACAAAACACAAAACAAGCTTACTTGCTACCTGGCCCTAAAACGAGAATACAAATTGGCTGAATATCTTGTGACTGTCCGAGATATGAAGCAGAGACGACTCGTTACCAAGTATAGACTCAGTGACCACAACCTAGCCATTGAAAAGGGTAGACACAAAAAGTCCTGGCTACCAAAAGAACAGAGGATATGTGGTCACTGTATGACAGGTGAGGTTGAAACGGAGGTGCACTTCCTTCTAAAATGTGAAAAATACAATAATATAGAGAAAAATATTTTAATACATTTAAAAACATATCCCCAACTTTCTACATCTAGAAGAGAACAACCAACTGCAGCTAGTCTTGGGGGAGGGACCAACTGCACATATTGCAGTAAAATATGTGTCTGAATGTCAGTGAGAGAGAGAGAAATGGCTGTATTGTGAGTGTGATTGAGGTCTGATTATAAATGCAAAATAGAACATTAATTACTCGATCATAAATAATTCCCAAGTGGATTGTTGATAATTCCTGAAGTAATAAATGTTTCTTAATCTGGCATGTCTGATACCCTCCATCATGACAAATGTATAAACATTTATTAAAGAGGAAGCCAGTTATTAATGACAGTGATTACTGTTGTCATTAATGGTCTATTACACATTAATCACAGAAAATTAATGCAAAGCAATCTTGCACAATTGAACAACAAGGAGACTGAAGAGTAATTTAATCCTGCATTTTAACCCTCATATTATGTTAAGATTTTATGACTGCTTTTATGTTTGGAGTCAAATTGACCGCAAGAGTTTGAACTGACAGAAAATTATTGTAATAGAAAAATGTTGACACTTTGTATGTCTTCGCATTCTTGTTGACTGTCAAATGACTAGGCTTTTAATCCATAAATATAAAATATCTGTGGGAAGCATCTCATTTTAGAGCCTGAGGCAAGTGAAAGTTTGACACCTGTATGGGAATGTGCCACCAGAATCCTCCACACACAAATCTGAGATAAAAATAAAAATGTTTGTATATTTTATAAAGATACAGATGGTAAAGCTAAGCCCACACAACACTTCAGTAAGCAAAGCTTTGTACAGGATTATTTTGCATTATGTTTATTTAATGTTTACAGTTTAATCTCACCAAATTAGAAAAATCATACAGTATCAAGATTTTTAAAAAGAAGAGCTGGTTTTTCAGAGATGAACATAATATGGAGGCTAAGGGAGTGAGAGTAGCATTAGGAAACAGAGGCAGCTCGCAGCTCACAGCTCACAGCTCACACTGGAATCAGATTATAGAAAGAGCAGAGTGCACTGAAAGGAACCAGCCCATAAGCTCACCTGCAGAACAGAACAAAGGGTGTGTGTGTGTGTGTGTGTGTGTGTGTGTGTGCGCGTCTGTGTATGTGTCTGTGTATGTGTATGTGTGTGTGTGTGTGTGTGTGCGTCTGTGTATGTGTCTGTGTATGTGTATGTGTGTGTGTGTGTGTGTGCGTCTGTGTATGTGTCTGTGTATGTGTATGTGTATGTGTGTGTGTGTGTGTGTGTCTGTGTATGTGTATGTGTGTGTGTGTGTGTGTGTTTATGTGTCTGTGTGCGTGTGTGTGTATGTGTGTGTGTGCCTGCATCTGATCCAGCAGCTAAGAGCTTACAGCTTCTATTTTATCATACTCTCCTTCCTTCTCCATTCCTCTGTTCATCATCCTCTCCCCTCACTCATCCATCCCAGATTTGTATGCAGCAAAGGGCCATTTCTCTCCACAACAACAGAGAGAGAGAGAGAGATAATTTAACAACCCCCTTTATTTAGCTAGTACTGGCATACAAACCTAACCAATAAAACAAGTAGAAATATCAAAAAGGACTAGACAAAACTTCAACAAGACAAACATGTGGGTTAATCCAATAACACTTTTTTGATTTGTCCAAAATAATATTATTCAGTTTACAGGTGTTCTTTCTCTTCTTTTAATATAAGGAAAACATGGAACAAAAAAAAACAATGAAAGATTGTTGATTACATTTGATTACAAAATGAACAATCAGAGCTCACATCAGGGTTTATGACAGAACGCATTTACCACCACTACTCCATGCAAGACCCACCCCGCCTGCAAACCACCATGGAGGTCTAACACCTCCTGCACCTCCATCTTAGTCTCCATCAGCCTCTCTATGACCATCATTCAAAATGGATCCTTCAAACGACACAAACCCACCCCTTCGCCAACCCCCAAAGTCCAGCGATGGACCACGGCACTCAGGAGGTTAGGAGCCAGGGAAACAAGCTCCGTCAGAGCCTCTCTCTACCCATCCAGCACGGTTCTCTTGTAGCGCGCCAATCTCACGCCATGAGAGGCAACTGCCAGTGAGGCCCCCAGGCCAGGCCCAGCTACCGTAAGTCTGCTACACATCACAGTGAGAGATATGCCAGGAACACATTCACAGTGTCTCCACACATTCAAGGGGACTCCTAAACGATCCTGGAGTCAATACAAACGCTGCTGCTTCAGCTCTGGTTGCGCTCCTGCCTGACAGTGCCACCCACTAGCCCTCCGGCCTGTTTCCTGTCACAGCCAGCATCGCCCTTACCCGGCTGAAATGACACAGTCTCATTGACATTTATGAACGGCCATTTTCCTGGTTATTATACATGTCATCAGCCTTTTTTAATTAACCAGTGCCAGCCAGATGGGCTTCTAGCCTATTACCAGCCAGGGTTTTCCATGGTACTGTTAGCTATTACCAGCCAGGGTTTTCCATGGTACTGTTAGCTATTACCTGCCAGGGTTTTCCATGGTACTGTTAGCTATTACTGGCCAGGGTTTTCCATGCTACTGTTAGTTATTACTGGCCAGGGTTTTCCATGCTACTGTTAGCTATTACCTGCCAGGGTTTTCCATGCTACTGTTAGCTATTACCTGCCAGGATTTTCCATGCTACTGTTACCCTAGGCCTGCTCTTGGGAAGGCCAGGCATGGATCCCTGAAAAGCTGCTTTGTGGAAAATCATGTAAGAATACAAATTATACAACACATCAGTTTTTGTGTAATTGAACACATATCCAGTGGAGAGAACATTTTCTCTCTCTAATCCTGCTTCCCTGATGTTCTTGCTCCCCCCCCCCCCCCTCTCTCTCTCTCTCTCTCTCTCTCTCTCTCTCTCTCTCTCTCATGCAAACACACATAGAGACACAGTCCGTCTCACTTGTGACTGACAGCTCTCTGTTCCAAAGAGACACAAATGTGTAAATATATAAATCACAGCTCACAGCCCCATCCATCAGACTTTCACTCATTTACTTCCAGGGCCAGTCAGACCTGATTCTGTCAGCACAAACAAAGATAAATAATTCCACAGAAACTACACTGATTTTCACCCATAGACAAATAATGGCATGGATAATTCACCCCTGCGTTTATAAGTGATTAAGGGATACTACAACACACTGTAAGATTATGGTATTTCTAGGGTAAAATGTTTATTTATTTATTTATTTATTAATACTGTCAAATTGAGAATAATGGCAATATTTAATGAACATCCCAACCCCCTCATTAAATTGTTGGCAACATTGCCAATTGACATTTGTGCAGCGCAATATATCATAATTTAAATAATATCACCAAAACTGCATTAGTTTTTACTGGAGAGAAATAACAACTGGTATACTCCAGACTGTTTTATTTTCTAATGTGTCCTTGCCATGTGTATTGACTTATACAGTGCCTGCATTGCAATGAATTACACATAGAATGTTACAATGTACATGACTTAAAGATCATTGCACTGACAACACAGGTTATTTTAACTTAATAAATAAATAATGACACCAATGCGGCAACCTTTTGCACATGAATATGAATAATCATGGATAGGGGAAACCGGGGCACAGACTAAAATGGGGCATGTTGAACAAGAATGATGGATTTGTTTTAACTCATGCATTATGGCAATGTTCTTCTCCTGTGTGAGTGGCACTGCGATTTGAAACCTTCATCTAGAGTTATTAACAAATATGTGCTTTAGCGCCCTGAAAGTAATGCTTTTTCACTAAAGTGTTTTTTGATTAACTGAGGATGTGTAAAGGCTGCAGACTCCACATATACGTCATTTGAATCTCTGTCTCGTGGGTTATAAAGCAGTATGGTTTTGGGTTTTCGCACATTTCACTAGCATGGTATATTCCATGTGTACCATGTACTTATCCAGTCCTACTGAGCTTCCTTCCCAGGCATTCCTTACATATTAATGTTGTCATTTGCGGTTGGTTGACACAAACTATAGAGCATATATGCAGGACAATTATCCGATGAAAAATGTGGGATTCACTGACCTTTCACTTGTATTAAAACAAAACATTTTCCAGTCCATTTTCCAACATTTCGGATGCTGTTTAAACTTGCCCCAGAGCTGTTTGAACTTGCCCCATAGTCAGGGAAACAGTTTCACTCCTGCTATTTTCGAATAAACTGTAATCGCCAGGAATGTCCTAGAACTGTACCGATGGTCTATAGTCATATCAAAGACATGTAATATTTGCTGATTAATTAAGCGAAAACGTAAAAGTGTCATGCTGTTCCCTGGTCTCCCCAACTACAATAATGTTTACTTTAAATGTAATAATGCCACAGATGCTGCCATGAAGATGAAGATAACTAATGGAACCTACTGAAAACCACAGTACCTAAAATAATAACCTTCATCAAACACGTGTAATAACACAGACATATGTATACTACTTTCTGTTTTACATACAGATCAATAATAACCTTGATATTAGAGGTTATTTTTGCCCGAAGACAAATAGCCATGCTCAATGCTACATGGTCTTGGAATACATTAAATCAGAAACTAAAAGTGGTTCAGTTTCCCACATAATCTGAATTCAAGATTAGCCTTCATATTATGTTTGGGGTCATTTTGACCCCATTCAGTGTTTGACGTCTATTAAAAACCAGTTAACATTTTTTCATATAGATTCTGTATGATTTTTCTTCTTTTCAAATTTGGTGGGATGAAATAGTAAACATGCAATAAATAAGTTTTCAGAAGTCCTGGACCAAAAAACATATCTATTTTTATTGTTTTGATGATTTTGGTGGCACATTCCTATACAGGTACCAAACTTTTACTGACAGGTCCGGATCTTGGCCATGGTTTCATCCTTATCAGTAACAGTGAGAGTCTTTCTGGGAGACTGACAGCTGTTTTCATCCTCATCAGTAACAGTGAGAGTCTTTCTGGGAGACAGACAGCTGTTTTCATCCTCCTCAGTAGCAGAGAGAGTCTTTCTGGGAGACAGACAGCTGTTTTCATCCTCCTCAGTAGCAGAGAGAGTCTTTCTGGGAGACAGACAGCTGTTTTCATCCTCCTCAGTAGCAGAGAGAGTCTTTCTGGGAGACAGACAGCTGTTTTCATCCTCCTCAGTAGCAGAGAGAGTCTTTCTGGGAGACAGACAGCTGTTTTCATCCTCCTCAGTAGCAGAGAGAGTCTTTCTGGGAGACAGACAGCTGTTTTCATCCTCCTCAGTAGCAGAGAGAGTTTTTCTGGGAGACAGACAGCATGCTGTGGAGGCCCTTCTTACAGTGAGGCAGCTGATCACTGGAGTGGTCTGCAGCTGGTCCTCCTGCCCAGTGGTAACCGGCTGCCTGGTTGAAGGGATTGAATGCTTGAGGTTCACAGAGCTGTCTAAGCTTGAGGGGTGGGGCTGAAGAGCTGGCTGATCTTGAGTGGGGAGGGGTTGTTCTGTGAAGAGCTGGCTGAGCTTGAGTGGGGAGGGGTTGTTCTGTGAAGAGCTGGCTGATCTTGAGTGGGGAGGGGTTGTTCTGTGAAGAGTTGGCTGATCTTGAGTGGGGAGGGGTTGTTCTGTGAAGAGCTGGCTGATCTTGAGTGCGGAGGGGTTGTTCTGTGAAGAGCTGGCTGATCTTGAGTGGGGAGGGGTTGTTCTGTGAAGAGCTGGCTGATCTTGAGTGGGGAGGGGTTGTTCTGTGAAGAGTTAGCTGATCTTGAGTGGGGAGGGGTTGTTCCGTGAAGAGCTGGCTGATCTTGAGTGGGGAGGGGTTGTGCTGTGAAGAGCTGGCTGTACTTGAGTGGGGAGGGGTTGTTCTGTGAAGTGCTGGCTGATCTTGAGTGGGGAGGGGTTGTTCTGTGAAGAGCTGGCTGATCTTGAGTGGGGAGGGGTTGTTCTGTGAAGAGTTGGCTGATCTTGAGTGGGGAGGGGTTGTTCTGTGAAGAGCTGGCTGATCTTGAGTGGGGAGGGGTTGTGCTGTGAAGAGCTGGCTGATCTTGAGTGGGGAGGGGTTGTTCTGTGAAGAGTTGGCTGATCTTGAGTGGGGAGGGGTTGTGCTGTGAAGAGCTGGCAGATCTTGAGTGGGAAGGGGTTGTTCTATGAAGAGTTGGCTGATCTTGGGTGGGGAGGGGTTGTTCTGTGAAGAGCTGGCTGATCTTGCTGGCGCTGTCCGTGGTCCTGATGCTGTGTGTTAAGGCAACACATGCAGGTGTTGCTCGTGTGCAATCTACATTGACTTAAATTATATCACTGACACCAGAGCTTAACACTAGCACCATGGTTTTTTATAGAAAATCAAGAAAGAGGCTGTTTGTTGTAATAGGGTAGTTTGACATGAATGGGATTTTACAATCTTAAGATTGTATACAAGGATTCATAAAGACTAGTAAAAGTGAGGATTTATGAAGCACCAAATGGGAAGAGCTACACTGAGCTGCCTATTGACCTATTTTAGCCAAACAAAAATAAATAATTGGTTCAAATCAGTGACTCGCTGAGAACTTATGAATCTCCAATAATTGGTTCAAATCAGTGATTCACTGATAACTTATGAATCCCCATTCTTCACTTGCTACTAAAGACACGAGCAAAGTGCATGTGGGATGGCAGTAGCCTAATGTCAGCCTTCAGAGCTCTTTTGTTTTAACGTCAACCTTTCCTTTCCAATTTTCTTCAAAGTGAGGTTTGATAAATTGTATTATTTTGGAACATTGAACATGAATATCGTCAGTGTTGTAAATTCTTTGAAAATGCTGGAAGTACCCAAATGCTCTTTGATGCATCGACTTGGCAAGTAGGCCTCCGGCCATAACACTGCCAAGGGTGTCAGACCAAGCTGGACTATTAAATTGCATGGTCAAACCTGGGCCCATAGTCATAAAACACCCTCAAGTAGAAAATATTTAACAAATATAAGGGCATAAAAGAAGATAAAGGCAAGAAAAGGCAGTTGAGCCCATCTCAGCTTGCTATTTACCAACAAACCTGAGGGCATTCAACACAGCATCAAGCCTGGATCTGTCTCTACTGCCTGACAAGGAAAGCTTTTGGTGAAAACTGATCTAGGATCAGTTTAGCCTTTTAGTTCTTAATAAGGGCGTTGAGTTTGACAGAGAAAGTCCGATTCAAGATCAGTACTCCCAGTCTGAAATGCTGCATGAATGGGTCTAAGCATGCCATATGATAGCCGAGTCTGGCCACATGACCTTGGTGTCTCTATGTTGAGACGTCATCACTGAGACAGCCCTAAGCAGGATTTGATTTGGGGGCCCACCCAACCCAGCCACCCCTTCCCAAATCCATCTACACAATACGCATGCACATTACAAATAAAAAAAATTAAAAGGGGACCTGTTTACAGCCACAATAGCATTAAATATTTTATTTTTTATGTGTATTTTTTATGACTCAACCCTAATGCTATTACGTAAGAATGATCACTTTCAAGCATCGTTGGTTTGATTGGGTTAATGTTTGAAGGATGCCATAAGGTTGTATTTTATGCTTAGAAAGAGCTGTGTAATAGTCTGAATATGCATGTTTAAATTTAAATGAGGCAGGCATAATTCATCGTACACAAACCAAAGAGAACACTGTATATATATATTTGACATCCATTGTGATTTGGTTGTGAATATAAGGGAGATTTTCACTAATGCGGAACAGTAACATGCAACATTTTTACATTACATTACATTATTGGCATTTGGCAGACGCTCTTATCCAGTGCGAAGTACAGTTGATTAGACTAAGCAGGAGATAATCCTCCCCTGGAGCAATGCAGGGTTAAGGGCCTTGCTCAAGGGCCCAACGGCTGGGAGGATTTTTTTATTGTGGCTACACTGGGGATCAAACCACCGACCTTGCGTGTCCCAGTCAATTACCTTAACCACTACACTACAGGCCGCCTTGCAGGCATTTAACTTCCCTGCCATCCCAACAGTGGTCTTTATTCTTAATTTTACCCCAGGTCAGGGAATAAAACATCCACAAAACCAGCCAGGTTCAATGCTCTCACCGGGTGAGATAACATTATCGTGCTATCATGTTCTACCTTTCAGATTGCTTGTTATTATCTAGCAAAAGAGGTAAAATAATACCTTTATCTTGTCGCTTCTTCTCTTCTTTAGGATCAGACAAGCAAGTTCTTTTTTCAAACAAAATTGAGCAAATAACTTTGCCTAATCACTACAAATGTTTTGCTGCTGACCTTGTATGGATTTTGTTGCAGGGAGAAAAACAGCTTTATCTAAGTCGATTCATTCTCAACACCTGTAGCATCTATGCTGAGAAACGTTTATCAGTAAGGGTTATACGGAAACAGGAGCAGCCCAGAGAGAGCGTGATGTGTGTGCTCTGGTGCCCTTGCGTCTTGGCATCCATGCCTGGACCCAGTTTCTAGCTGAGGAGATACTCTGACGTCTCAGGACTAAATCTTAGAGTCCCCCCCAGGCCCCTCCCGGGAGAAAAGGGCTGAATATTGTACTCCTCCATAATCCAATGATAAGATGGTTTCTATAATGGTATTTTTTATTTCTGAACTACGTATATTAAATAATATTGAACTAGTTTAAGTATCATTTCTCTATCTATCATACTGACCACATATTTCTTCCTGTATCTAGTTTGCCCCTACTTTCACATACCCCTCATTTTACACTCAGAAATAAGTGCTTCCAAAAAGAACCCCATGATCCCATAGAAGAACCCTATATAGTTGAAGGGTTCTTTGTTGGGAAAAACGTCTCCTTGTCTGAGAGCTTTCGCACGTCACACCTATGATACAGGGCTCCATAAGGGTGAATTCAGGTCATTTCTTTGTAAATTTAGACTGGTGGTGAGAAACTGAAGTGTCCCAAATTACACAATTCACCCTACTAAAAAGGGTTCCTCTATGGAGACCAGCCAAAGAACCCTTTTACCTGAGAGTGTATCCGCCTTCATGTGGAAGTGCTCTTGCTCTGCTGTGTACCCAGTGCTGTCCTGTCCTGTGCCACAGTCCATGGCAGACCCATGTCTTAGGCAGAAACTGCTAGAAACTGCAAGACAGCTTTGATGATTACATTACATTTACATTATTGGCATTCGGCAGACGCTCTAATCCAGAGCGACGTACAGTTGATTAGACTAAGCAGGAGACAATCCTCCCCTGGAGCAATGCAGGGTTAAGGGCCTTGCTCAAGGGCCCAACGGCTGTGCGGCTCTTATTGTGGCTACACCGGGATTAGAACCAACGACCTAGCATGTCCCAGTCTTTTACATTAACCACTATGCTACAGGCCGCCCCTGTCCACCAGCAGCAGCACCAGCAGCAGCATAATGAAAGTCCGGAGTGAGAAGGCTTACGATACTAAGCCCTAAGCATTGGCATATGTCGCTGATTGGTTTGGGCTGACTCTGTACCAGCCTGCTGCAGTGACATGGTACACTGTGAGCTGTCTCACTGGCATGGTGCACAGTGAGCTGTCTCACTCTGGTGAAGGCCATGGAGAAGCATCACTAACCCCTTCAGTGGAGCCAGTCACATAATCATCCCCATCAGGGGGATATTCCACTCTCATTACTCTCTCTCTCTATCTCTCTCTATCTCCTTCTTCTCCTCCTCTCTCCATCTTTCTCTCTTCTTCTCCCTCTTTCCCTCTCTCCATCTCCTCCTCTCTCTCCCTCCCTCTTTCTCTTTCTCCTTTTCCCCTCTCTCCCTCTCTCTCCTTCCTCCCTCTCTCTCTCTCCTTCCTCCCCTTCTCTATCTCTCCCCATGTCTTTCTCTCTCCACTGGCTTGCCCCCTTTCTCTCTCTCTCTCCCTCGCTCGCTGTGACTCTTCCGCAGTGTTGAGGACGATCGATCGGATTACCACCATACTTCACAGGCCTTGGCCCAATTAACCTTCAATGTACGGAGGGATACGCAGGAGGAGGAGGAGGAGGAGGAGGAGGAAGGGGTGAAGAAATGGAGGTGGAATGGGTGTCGGAAGGAAAGAGCGATGGAGTGAGAGAGAGGTGCAGAAATGTGATGAATACATGTTATATATTTTTATGTCCACTTTCCCTTTAAGAGGGAGGAAAGAAAAATGAGGAGATTGGAAATACATTTTTGTTTTTAAAATACTTTTTACAATATAGGGCAAAGGAGGGATGACCTGTGAAGCTGGTGTGTGCAGTATGTGTGTGAGCGGTGTGTGTGCAGTGTGTGTGTATGTGTGTGTATGGCTCGTGAGGGGAAATAGCAGAGTAACAGGGGAAGAGAGGGAGGTGTGTGTGTGTGTGTGTGTGAGGGGTATGTGTGCAGTGCGTGTGTGTGTGTGTGTTAGGCTCGTGAGGGGAAATAGCAGAGTAACAGGGGAAGAGAGGGAGTAATAAAAGAGGGAGTAATATCTCCCCGCTCACCGCTCCGCTCCGCCGTTCCTCTCGTCCTTGCTCTGTCCTTCTTTGATTTAACGGCTGGCTGGAGCTCTCCGGAGGGTAATGACCCTCCTTTAAATTCCCACCGCATGGGCGAACGGGGCTCTCTCGCCCCGGTTACGGCACTGCGGGACGGATCCAGACCGCCGCTGAAACCGTTTCCCGGCCGTGGAACCACTCGTCCTGGGAGGGATCGATCGCTTTCGGCCTGTCCGTCTTCATCACGTTACAGGACCTGACCTCAACCTGATGCATCCTGCCTGGACCCCTGGGAAATCACCCCCTGTAGGAAACGGACTCCATGTAGAGCCTACCGCGTTTGTAAACTCCCTAAATGAATTCATGTTCATTGCCTGAATTGACTGAACCGATATGAACCTGACTGCCAATCCTCAGGCCTGTTGTGCTAAGCTCACATCTGACACCAGAACATCACAAGCCCATAATTCATTTTAAAATGTAACTTTTTTAAATCCTTTTTTTTTTCTCAAAATTATCTAAAAACATCCCACAAGGACTCTACTCGTGAAATGGAAATCTACTCTTGCCGAAGGAGCAATAAAAGAAAAAAAAACAGCCTACACAATTCTTTTAATATGGTGAGGTGTAAGAGAAGAAATATGCCATTATAAATGTTCTTAACTGAACATTCTAATGCTGATGTAACAAGTGGTAACTGAAAGCAATGCAGTTCTAGAACACTGAAACCTACTCTTCAAAGGGTTTATTAACCTTTTTTGGAGGTATATTTCTTCCACATTCTAAGCCAGTGTTCTAGAACTCCCTTGCAGTAGTGATGTTTTTTTTTGTATTAGCTATTGTATTGTTGTACTCGGGGTATTCTAGCTGCCAACTGTGGTATGCTAGTTTGGAAGTTGGTGTATTCTTCAAGGGTTCCGATTGTATCTGTATGGTCACACTAGGACTCGTACTGTCCTCTCAGGTCCTCTTCGCACTTGTACTTGTGTTTGATCTTCACTTCGTTGTACGTCGCTCTGGATAAGAGCATCTGCTACATGCCTTGTAATGTAATGTAATGATCGTTACATCAGTGTTAGAATGTTCAGATGACAACATTCTAATCATATACACATGGTTAAAACAAGAAGAAGATCCCAAAGCCAGTAATGATTTAAGGTTCTGTGTAAAGCAACTTGCATGGCACACAGAAAGAGCAACCAGCTCTTAATTAACGTGTAATTAAAACCAGGCACTGGTTTTGTCGCACACAGCACTTGTATTCAACAGCTTCCACTGCTACTAGGGAACCATTTTGTTAAATCTGTTAATCTGCAAAAGTATCAATGCTGAGAAAAAAATGATATAGGCATCAAACACAGTTGAGAAATGTTGAGTGCAACACTTTCTTTCAGCTACAAGCCATACGGCAGACAGCAGAGCAAATCAATTATTTTGAAACTGTTTTGTACTGTATAATTTTCTGCATGCGTTATGACAGTGTGATGATATGATTTTTAAGCTCTAACAAGCACTTACTGCATGTCTGACTCTAACACGCATTATATCAGCAGGCTTCATGACGTGTACATAGTTCAGGTGAACTTTTATCAAACTTTATTCATAATTTGAATAACACTGGCTCTGGGCGAGCTTTGAAGGCCCAACAGTGATCTGGGAAACACTGTCACAAAGCATTTCACTGACAAAGCCACCTCACCGTTGGAGTGGCAGTCTGTGATGTTTCTCTTTTTTTTAAAAAAAGCTTCAAACACAGCTGGCAAACAGGTGTGGTTTGAAGTGCGCAACAGACCTATGAGAGCGAAAGCAAACAGCCCCAGGCATGACCCGGATTCTCTGAGGCAGCGCACGCTTCTATGTTAGCCACTGCTTTTCCCATTTGTGTTACATTTGTTTATAAACGCCATGGCTGTGTATGCTATGACACTACGAACCCAAAAGTTGTCATCCAAAAATTTTTTTTTTAATGTTGATTTCAGCTCCAATGCACACACACAAATGCACACCAATGGACACATCTTTGTTGACTGATTTTGATTATTATTATTATTATTCTTTTTTAAACAATTCCCCAAAATGGTCAAATTAAGAAATGCACCCAACCTTGTGTGCACGTAGCTGGACTGTGTAATGATAGTTCAGCAGCAAACAGGGAGAGCAGAGTTATGTTCTGTAACAGCCGAAGCGAGACCAGGCTGTCTGCAGTCAGATTGGAAAATGAAGTCAGATATGGGTCAGAAAAAACAGGAAGAGGACTCCACTGAAATGCTACACTTCATTTCTGAAGATGTTATACCTTTACAAATCGTACAGAAGAGGAGTTTCACAGTACAGATGGAAAACCAAAGATGGTACCAAAGTAGAAAAGGATTTCACGGAATATGGAGATGAGTTTGAAAGTCTGGGCAGAGGGGAACAGGCATCAGTGTCCACACCACAAGCGTCAACCATGTCGGTAGTTCTTTTGCCAGCTTTGTTTCTCAGTGGTCCTTAAGACATGACAATGACAGTGCCCTTACAATGACATAATACCTGTCATAAAGTGTCATCAGGTCCATTCAAAATCATAACATATCATTATGACATAATCTGCCATTTTAAATTTAAAATGAAGTGTAGCCATTCCTTCTTTCTTCTTGCCGGCTTGTGAGAATGCTGTCAGATTCAGTGCGGCTTCCTTGAGTGAATCCTCTCTCCTGGGCTGCCTCGTGAAACCGACTTTTCAAACCCTGGTGTGTCCAAGCCATCGACCAATCACAGCTTGCTGTCCCAGTCTCTGGGACATGGAACAGAGCCACAAGGAAAAGTAACAGAGACAGAGGAAACAAAATGGCAACCGACAAAAGAAATAGACTGCTAAACGTGAAACCACAACTCAGAAACACACTCAGTGACAAGAACCGCCGGTTTAAAGGAATGTGAGCCACAGGACAGGTTAACCAGGTTAACCGCTATGCTACAGGTTAAGGTGCATGACTGGGACACCACTGGAACATGCAAGGTCGGTGGTACAAATGCCGTTGTAGCCACAAAAGATCCGCACAGCCGTTGAGCCCTTGAGTAAGGCCCTTAACCCTGCATTGTTCCAGGGGAGGATTGTCTCCTGCTTAGTCTAATCAACTGTATGTCGCTCTGGATGAGAGCATCTGCCAAATGCCATTAATGTAACCACACTGTAAAGAGGCACAGCAGGAGCAAGGCATAACAAAAACATGCATGCACCTCAGATGCCACGTAGAATCACCACTGAACTAAAGTGAATTCAGCGGACTACAATTCACGCACCTTACCTGGTTTCTTTGGGCCAAAATGGCAGCTGATCTTTCTGAGAAAACAGCACACCCCGCAGCTCTCCTGGGGCGAGAGCTAAGACTATGGCTCATACTGCTCATTATAATTCTTCTGGGCAGATGTTTCCTCTTCTGGTTCGGGATTATCATCATCCTCCCACCTCAGGCTCTGTGCTGAGACTCAGATATAATCCATCCTGGCAATATGCGGTTTATTGAATAACTTGGCAATATGATCCCGGAAATATTACACACCTGTGGCTCACACACACACACACGCAACACCCACACGCGCGCACACACACACACACACACACGTACACAAACGGGCGCACACCCGCACACAGAATGACTCTAAATTGGCCAGCTGGCTGTTTAATTCAGCATTTGCGGAGTCAGCCAAGAGTAACATAACGGGAGAAAACAAACAGCGAAATGTATCCCTGATTTCGGGCTGGAGGGAAGCTGGGGAGAAACATAGAACTCAGCAACTCTGCCCCCGTCAGTCTGCTCTGAGAAACACAGCTCTGAGCAGACCTGTGGGTAAAGAAGCTTCAGCTGCATGTTCCTGTGGGGGAGACTGCTACAGTCCAGGGTGCTTTGAGTGACAGCAGGAAGCCCCCCCCCCCCGTAGTGATGACTCATACAGCACACAGAGTGGGGGTTGTAGGTGTAGGCGCCAGTATGTATAGAGATGGTACGGAATAAGACACTGTGATGCTGTGAAATCCAGCTATGCCAGCTTGACCAGCTTGAAAAGTGAGCTGTACATGCAGGTGATAAACTGGTCTAGCTGGGTATGAGCTGGTCGACCAGCTATTTCAAAACATAGTTTCAGCTGGTCAAACCATGTCAAGCTGGGAGCTGGTCTGAACTGGTCAACCAGCTACCAGCTGTTTGAAAACCTAGCGTGAGCTGTTTTTAAAGCAGGGTAGATTAGTTTCAGACATATGCATTTAGGGAGCAGTGTGATCTTGAGAACTGGGCAGGGTTTCAGTAGCAAAACCCTAGGGGGTGTACGTGGGTTTTTATGTATCTCGCACTCAAAGGGTAAATAATGAGTCAAGATGGACTTAATGCCCTGGTTTCCTCTTTATATATTCATCGGTTCTCATTTTCATATGAAAGAAATCTGGTCGCCCCAGAAACCCCAAGATGAATTATTATCCATCAAACCATTATCTTAACCTGCTTATCCTGAACAGGGTCTCAGGGGGGCTGGAGCCTATCCCAGCATACATTGGGCAAAAGGCAGGAAAACACCCTGGAAAGGTCGCCAGTCCATCGCAGGGCACACACACCATTCACTCACACACTCACACCCACAGGCAATTTAGACTCTCCAATCAGCCTAACCTGCATGTCTTGGACTGTGGGAGGAAACCCACATGAACACAGGGAGAACATGCAAACTCCACACAGAGAGACCCCGGCCGACCGGGATTCGAAACCAGGACCTCTTTGCTGTGAGGCGGCAGTGGTACCCACTGCACCATCCGTGCCGCCATAAAATAGTAGTAATAATAATAATAATAATAATAATATTATTATTATTATTATTATTATTATTATTATTATTATTATTATTATTATTATTATTATTATTATATTAAGGGGATTTCCTCCCCTCAACAAGTGTCCTCTGGAGAGATCTGACCACCCGCCACGCCCACAGTCATAACACTTCAGCGCCTGCTTATCCCGTTCATAGGGGTTTGGTCTACAGTAATAATCTCAGCTAAGCTTGTGTAATGGACCTATAGCATACACAATCACAATCTACACACTAATGGAATTTTCAAGCTCATTATTTTTAATGAGTATCTGTTTAGAAGGCCGGTAATTGTGCCCCCCCACAAAAAATAAAATTAAAATAAATCAGCAACAGCAATTAAAATGCACAAAGCCATCTTGAATAGGGAAAGTAATTCCATCTGCTGGTCCTTTGGGAGAAACCCTTGCTTTGAGGTTGAGCGTGGTGGGGGGGAAACATGGCCTAGATTTTAAAATTCAAACAAAAATGAGTTCCTCTCTCGCACTCTTTTATTTCCTTATTGCTGAACTGGACATCCTGAGTGGTTATGCTTCTTTGATCATCCACTGACCCCCCCCCCCCCCCCCCCCGAATAAAAGTGTGACATTCAGAGGGTTTTGTTGGTAAACACAGCCGCTCCAGCTTTGACACACAGCGGACAAGCAGGGCCGTCACCAGTGGGGTGAAAGGTGGGGACGATTCTAGGGGCCCACAGATTTGGGGGGGCCACAGCTGGAGAGGGCCTACAAAAATTCCTGTAGGATGGGGGGGCCCAGAGCAATATTTTTAGCGGGACCCATAAATCCTCTCTGCATCCTGGCGGATGTGACCCCACCTCGTTTTTCACCTGGAACCTTGGAGAAGTGGATTATGGGAGAGAGGTGTTTGTGGTGTCTGTGTATGTGTGTGTGTGTGTGTGTGTGTAAGTGTCGAATGGAAGGTGTTTATTTTATTAGCCATGGTGGACTGCTAATAAACAGAAACACAATAATAGTGAACAGAGATGAGGGGGGTTTGAACGGAAAAACAATGGACATGGAAACGCAAGAGCTTTTCTAAGTTTAGGCTAGTCATTATGGCTCTACTGTATGTGTAATACCCACTTTGTGTTGTAGAGCTATCAGGCTCTCATTACACCAATTTCCCACTGTGAAACAAGACTGGCCTTTTTACCATGCTATTTTTACATGAATTATCCATCCACACTGGAGCTGTGTGTAGTTTGAGAGACAACTGTACTATACTGTACTGTACTGTTTGGCTGTATTTTGAACCAGCCAGCCTGGTTCAGCTCTACAGTGGGAAAGGGCTATGATCCAGCCTGGTTCTACAGTGGAAAAATGTGAATGGGTAAAAAATTACCAGGCAGGAAGATACAAATGAATTAACTTAATTGATTTAAATGATTGATTTACATGATTTAAAATATTATTTTTAGGTTTCAATACAATATGCAAAGAGGACATAGTCAATATTATTATTTTTAATTTAAAACAGGGTACATTTTACTGCAAAAAAATGTAAAAACAACTGATTCCATCTGTGTCAGTACTTAACAAGATTTTAACATACCAACAGTGATGTAAGCAACAGCAAGCTTGACCGTTAAATGCAATGTCTCCTTGTACAATGCTAGTTCTTATGAGTGTATACAACATAGTTTGTCATTGTTGTTAGTAGTTTCAAATAAAATACATTATTGTTAGGGTGATATCTGTTGTATTATTCACATCATAGCAACTATTACCCCATAAGAAAACGTTATTTTGTGACGTGATTTGTGGCGTTGCCACTGACTAAACCATCAGTCATCCCCCGTAGTGTTAGCAGGTCAGATCTCTAGTTTCCTGCTCAAGGCTGTCACCTGAAAATCAGACATGAAGTAAATACTCATGGAGGAAACCAAGATAGACATGGACTCTGCAGCATACCAGAGAGAGACACTCAAAATCAAATTCATAGCCGGGCATAAACCTCCAGCTCCTTACAGCCAGCAGAGGCCTCCATAAATGACATCAATCATTCATCAGCCGACTGAATCATCTTCTCTCGCCACAGGGCAAGGCAATCTCTCCAATAATACACCGAGCAGAGTGAACAAAACCAAATCCTTTCTGAGCTAGAAATAAGCATTTAAAAAAATGAAATAAAACATGGTTTTTCATTTCCGGTGTGTTTGCACATTTTGAACGTGTTTTTAAGAAGCGCTTGAGTTTACTGTCTGGAAATGGGGGCAGCAGGAGTTATGATTTTTCCACATGACAAGAAACGCCACCCTGGGGATTATTTCTCACACCTCGGGTGAAAGGAGAGGAATATTCCTAAGAGCAAGCTCGCTGCACGATGCAGACTCGATATGGAATGGACAAGTAACAGTGTGGCTGACAGCTTGAACAGGCGATATCCCCATTCCCTGTGAGTATTGTGGCTGAAGAAGGGAATCCAATTTATACAAGTGATGCATGTATCGATGAATGCATATCTCTACACTAACGGGCAGGCTCCCCAACTGCACCCTGGGAAATGGGCTGTGTGGTTCGGCCAGGCAGGATACTGCCATGGAACTGCATTCACCTTTCAGGCCAGCATCTGTTCCCACACCCTCACACACTCTCACACACACACACACACACACACATGCATGCACGCACACACACACACACACACACACACACACACACACACACGCAGACTCACGCATGCACAAACACACACGCACCCACACGCACGCACACACACAAACATGCATACAAACACGCACACACAAGCATAAACATGCACACACATACACACACATGCACACACACACACACGCACATGCACCATCATCATCCAGCATCCGTTCCCCCCGACCTGGATTTGTGTTCCTCAGTCTCAAACGCAATGACTCAGCTACCTCCCTGAAAACACAGCCACAGAGATGGTCTGATGGAGGATGCCTGACACACACTACTGCAAAGTCTGTACAAACGGCTTGCTGTAGTGTAGCTTTACATGCATACACACACACACACACACTCACACACTCTCACACACACACATTTTAATTATTTATTTAGGTCCATTCACAAAATAAATAATTAGGGCCCAAATATAGTTCAGTTGCATTCTGATGTCCTTCACTTGAGTATCAGAAAGAACATTCGCATGGTAATTGCTCCAGCGAGAGACGTTGTGGGTATCAGAAACATCTTCTTAAAATACAGCAACTGCCTGTAATGGAGGAGACTGAGCATTGCTTTGCTAGTCGCTTTGCTCCCCCTTTAGCCAGCCCGATTAATCTTAAACCTCTGACCACTAGCCTGCAGACTAGCCTAACCTTACAAATATAAAAACTAGGTGACACTTGCAGACACACACACGCACACAAACACACACACACACACACACACACACACACAACCAAACACACACACACACCTCCACATGCTCTCGCACAGTCTATACCACTGCAGGTATCTGTGTCACCTTCCCTGGGAGCTGCAGATGATGGCTCTTTAATAAGTGAATTGCTGTGGGACCCGGCCAATTCACAAAGTGCCCAACTCACGTCTGAGCCAGACGCTACAGACACTGCAATGCCCGAGGGACTGCAAACGTTTGTCTGTCCCAGCAGCAGCTGCTGTGCCAACAGTGACCACGGCAACAGCAACAGCTCCTTATTTTTAATGGCAATGATTGTAATAATGATGCTAGTTAACTGTATGGTTTTAATCTCTTTTTTACCCTGTGTTGTGTAATGTTTCTTTGTTTTTTTGTCTGGTCTGTTAGCTTCCTCTTCTATTTCTAATCACTTTTCGGTGAAACAGCTTGGGTTACATTTCTGTATCAAGATTATTATTATTATTATTAGTATTATGTTGTATGATGGTGATATGAGGCAAACTGATTTAGCTAAAGGGTGCAGTGATAGGTGCACTTCCAAAGCACCCTGCAGAGTTACAGTAAAGTTAACCCTGCAGTAAAGTTCCCTTAACCCTGCAGTAAAGTTCCCTTCACCCTACTGTAAAGTTCACTTAACCCAACAGTAAAGTTCCCTTAACCCTACTGTAAAGTTCCCTTAACCCTACAGTAAAGTTCCCTTAACCCTACTGT
This sequence comes from Conger conger, assembly GCF_963514075.1. Classification (NCBI taxonomy): domain Eukaryota; kingdom Metazoa; phylum Chordata; class Actinopteri; order Anguilliformes; family Congridae; genus Conger; species Conger conger. The sequence continues at coordinate 25,738,744 of NC_083771.1, forward strand.
AAAGTTCCCTTAACCCTGCAGTAAAGTTCCCTTAACCCTGCAGTAAAGTTCCCTTAACCCTACTGTAAAGTTCCCTTAACCCTGCAGTAAAGTTCCCTTAACCCTACTGTAAAGTTCCCTTAACCCTACTGTAAAGTTCCCTTAACCCTACAGTAAAGTTCCCTTAACCCTACTGTAAAGTTCCCTTAACCCTGCAGTAAAGTTCCCTTAACCCTGCAGTAAAGTTCCCTTAACCCTACTGTAAAGTTCCCTTAACCCTGCAGTAAAGTTCCCTTAACCCTACTGTAAAGTTCCCTTAACCCTGCAGTAAAGTTCCCTTAACCCTGCAGTAAAGTTCCCTTAACCCTACTGTAAAGTTCCCTTAACCCTACTGTAAAGTTCCCTTAACCCTACTGTAAAGTTCCCTTAACCCTGCAGTAAAGTTCCCTTAACCCTGCAGTAAAGTTCCCTTAACCCTACTGTAAAGTTCCCTTAACCCTACTGTAAAGTTCCCTTAACCCTGCAGTAAAGTTCCCTTCACCCTGGCCCACAGCTCTGACTCAAGCATTTGAAAAAGGCTTCTAGAGAGTTCTAACAGGCAACTCCTTCACTCACAGGTTCAGCCTGATCCCTGGGCAGTTCATATTCCCTAAAGAAAAAGTGCACACACATCTGGGGAAAAAATGCAGAGACAACAGAGGCATGATCCATTAAGTAAAACAAGATAGCAGCACACCGTATAAACATTGCAGGTATAAATATTGCTTGGGCTTTTGGGCCTTTAAAATAGTGAGCAGGCTTCTGGTTTTCCTCATCAGGGTCCTGTAATGTTTCAGATGCGGTCACAATGGAAGAATTCTCTGTTTGTACTTGTCATAAAAACCACAACACACCGTTTTCATCAATGGATTTTGAGTTGAGGTTACAACCGACAGAGTTAATAACATTCCTTCTAATTCCATCCTCCTACCCACCCAATCCCCTCCACCTCATCTCCCAATCAGGGAGTATATTGCAATAAACAGTCAATAAAGTGTTAAAAACAGACTGCACCCCCAATCCACACCCCAGGCTCTTTGCACTGGTTGGGGGTAGACACACAGAAAATGGGAGAAAATTCTAAATGGAGTCCTGTGTCTATGGGGTTTGACACGGTTCAGGTTTTTTTTTTTAAACAAAATTATACGAAAAGGAAGCAATACTATTTTAAGGTTAGCATCGTGAACACTGCGTACTGCGTCTATGATATGTACACATGAGACACTTTTATATTAGAATCAGTTTAAACAATGAGAAAGGAATTCAACATCTACTGTCACCTAAGGCACAACAGCACATGGTCACAGAAGAGGTCCTGTCTCTCTCCCCATCCCTCATCCAAGAAATGAGATGATATAAAAAAAAATATTTTACATATCTTTCAAATACGGTTATGTTACCTAAACATTTCCTTAGCCAGACATACACTGACCTGCTGGGGTCATATTAGCATTTGCTACATTTCCTTAGCCAGATATACACTGACCTGCTGGGGTCATATTAGCATTTGCTAAATTTCCTTAGCCAGATATACACTGACCTGCTCAGGTCATATTAGCATTTGCTAAATGTCCTTAGCATCAGTCTGCTGTCCACCAAAAATGCTGAATTTCAATCCTGTGTGACTTCCTGAATGGAAGAGAGAATTTTAAACATAAAAATGATCTAGGCCTGCCAGCTAGACCTCAAAGCAGTTTGGAGATCTGAGTCGACGAAGCAAGCTTGTTGAATACAATAAATATAATACATAAATACACATTAAGACAAGCAGAAACAGTCATAATTCTCAAAAGAATTCACCCTACTCCTTGGTGAGATAGAAATCAACACTTTTCTGGCGCCAATGATAAATGATGTGGTCAGCCACCATGTTGTTGGAGAACTGTTGCTTGTTTTGCTGATAAAAGGTAAAAGTAATTGTTGCGCTTCAAGCTCTAAATTTGCTGTGACAGGGGAAATAATGGAAACACAGCTGGTGTCCGGGCTTGGGTGGAGGCAGCTAAGTCTCTGTTAAACCAACAGCAAAGAATAAAGAAATAATTGCGCCTCACTTTCTTGTGTCCATTCGCATATTTTGGTTTGTGCCTTTGTAAAATGAACATGATGGAATTGAATGGTCAAGCAAATGCAGATAAAAATACTCCCCAAATACAAAATTGAGGCTACATGGCCAGAACGGGGAGGGGCTTCTGACCAAGCACATACACCAGCCAATTGTACCACTGCTGCATGGTTGTGTTGACCAATCACGCAACTGCCACCAATGCACTGGCCAATAACTCGGCAATGCTGCGCGGTTGTGTTGGCCAATCGTGCTACGGCAGTGTGACCACGCCGGCCAATTGCAGGCCACTGCTGTGCGGTCACACAGGCTACCACGGGCACAGGCAGACATGGCTAATCGATTGCCGCACAATTACAAACGGTAGGACTTTAGCGTGGGCAAGGCTGACAACACTCAATAGACAACACTGAAATGCCTGCCTACCGACACCACAAAACAGTACCTCACAATGCACAGAGGCGTCATGACACATTGTAGGACCTCACCCCGTGACCCATGGTGTCAAAAGTGGTAAAACACAAATCCACACATACACACACACATACACACACACACACATACCTGTAATGACCTGTTTCTGCCCATTCTTTCATCCTACAGCATCACGCCCAGAAATCTCTTAATTAATTAACAATGCTGAGATTTTACTGGGGTAGGACTTGACGGGTTGAAAGGGAGGTCAGTAAATGGCTAAAATCCTGAGTTATTCAAAAGAGAGTTATTCAATAGGAAACACCATGACAACATCAAAAATAAATATGACTATAGATATATCATTATCTGACACAGTATGTGTAGTATAGATATGTCGTTTGTTTTCCTAAGCTTATTTTCCGCTTCATGGAAATACAAACTAATAAACCCGGCCCCTAAGCGGGCCTGATTGACAGTAGAGTCCTGATGAGAGATGGAGTCTCTGTCCCTTCCACTCGGTCCTCGCTGTGACCGACTCTCCCGCCAAAAATGAGTCCTCCCTTCCTCTTCTTCTTCTTCTTTTTCTTCCTCAAACCTTCCTCGTCTCCTTCCATCCTTCTCCGAAAGTGTTTTTTCTTTTTTTTATTCCCGAACCCGCAACTTCGCTCCTCTAGTCTCCAGTAAAGAAAGGAAAGCAAAGGTGGGACGGTGGATCATGTGATGGGAGAGATGACACTGTGTCTCCGGCGGCCATCCATCTGAGGCCCACTCTGTTTGACCCCTGCCCCCCACACTTGATCCCTTCCCCCACGCCCCACACTCGATCCCTGCCCCCATGCCCCAAACTCGATCCCTTCCCCCACCCCACACTCGATCCCTGCCCCCCCCACCCTACACTCGATCCCTGCCCCCCCGCCCCACACTCGATCCCTGCCCCCACGCCCCACACTCAATCCCTGCCCCCACGCCCCACACCCAATCCCTACCCCTATGCCCCAAACTCGATCCCTGCCCCCCCCTCCACATCCCACCCCCCATGTCATCTTCATGTACGGAGCGTCTCCGATGACGGCCTTCAGGACAAGATGCGGGGGGGGGGGGGGGCTCGACTCGTCGCTATGGGCTACGGGGAGGTGAAGGGCCAGGGCGGGGCGGGGCCGGGCTGGGGCCAGGGCGGGGCGGGGTCACACCAGGTCGTCGAAATCGAAGAGTTTGGAATGCTGGCGAGTCTTCCACAGGCGGAAGAGCCGAAAGTCGAAGTACATCTCTATCATCTCTTTACCTGGAACGAGGGAAGACGGGGAGAAGAGAAAAGAGAAGAATGAATCGTCCGATCCCGCAGCGACTGACTCCGCTCTCGGCCACACATAAGCACGGCCTTGTTGCTGCCGGCCGGCTGAGTCACACGGTCTGAGAGGCCGGGTCCTCAGCAGAATGCCCTGTGCAGGTATGCGTTCTACCACAGGCTGTTATCTGTGATTCACAGTCGATCTCTCTAACTAAGCCTCGTGCTAAGACTGTTGGGGCCGTTGGAATTTAGACCTCATCAAAGTTGGATCAGGGAATTACACAGGGGATGCCAATAAGAAGACAGAATGTGAGAGAGAGTGTGTGTGTGTGTGAGAGAGAGTGTGTGTGAGAGAGAGTGTGCGTGTGAGAGAGAAGGCAGAGAAGGGGAGAGAGGATTAAAAAAAAAACCTTATTTAATATGACTATTAATATTAAACAAACGGCATTCCAAATAAAATGATCACATCATATCCCACCCAAAGGAGCAACCCCCACCCCCACTCCACCCACACCAAAACCAGAAGCCAAAAAGAAACAAGGAAACAAACAGAAAAACGAATAAATAAAAAAGGCACTCATTCCTCGCTCAACGCATAATCAGTAATTTTTCAACACACACTCTGCAGAGTACTCCATAACTGGACCATTTGTCTCTGAATTCCATTAAAATTATTATTCAGTTTGTAAAAGGAAAATAACTCACTAATTTTAACTGAGCAATGATCAGCACTATAAGAAAAGCAGTGCATGGAGAGAGAGAGAGAGAGAGAAAGAGAGAGAGAGGGTGAGTGAGAGAGAGGGTGAGTGAGAGAGAGAGGGAGAGAGTGAGAAGAGAGATAGAGAGGGTGAGAGAGAGAGAGAGAGGGAGAGAGAGAGATAGAGAGGGTGAGAGAGAGAGAGAGGGAGAGAGAGAGAGAAAAGAAGACAGGAAGGCTCAGCTGTGGTAATGTGATTTTAATACCAGTGCGCAATTCAATCATCTGATCAATACCAGGGTGCTGTGAGACTCATCTGTGAAGATGCTCTGTGACTGTGTGTGTGTGTGTGTGTGTGTGTGTGTGTGTGTGAATTCTGAATGCATGTACATGTTTGTATGTGTGGAGTGTGTATATACAGCTTGTATATGTGTGGCATGGTATATTTGTGTGTGTGTGTGTTTATGAATATTGTGTGTATGTGTGTGAGCACGTTTGTGCGTGTGCATGTGCATGTTCGTGTGTGTGTGTGAGCGTGTGAGTGTGAGTGTGTGTGTGTGTGTGTGAGTGAGTGTGTGTGTGTGTGTGAGTGTGTGTGTGTGTGTGTGTGTGTGTGATTCTCTCACCCTGCGCAGACAGCTCCAGTGGGGACTCGAATGTGACGGACGACGGTCTCATCAGATTCTTCAGCTTCTGGAACAGCTGTTGAGGAACGATAAGCCAGACCTCACTTAATCACAGCCCTGCGCTCCACCCCCCCCCCCCCCCCCGGCCTGCACACAGCCGCAAGCCCAGACTCACTGTCCACATCCCCAATAAAGCACACACCCCGCAGAGACACACCAAAACGGTGGTACTCTTTTCAGACCTCACAGGGCGATACAGCAGAGCTCTCAGAAGGGATATTCAACCGACAGCCCAGGGGCCAGATTGAGCCCAAAACAGACACACGCGGAAAATAAGTGTTATTCAGCTAACCAGTCTGCATCCGACAATGTCAGCACACCTCCGACCAGTAACAGAATTCTTTTTTAAATAACTGTACATATGTACTTTGCATCTACTTTGACGTATTTGTGGACTGTTTTATACATATACATAGGGCTGAAGAAAGGTCTTAGGCCCCAGCCAGGAGGTCACTGAAGAAGACCTTGTGGTCTTCCTGATGCTCACTTCATGCTAAAAATCAGAAGGAACACGACCATTCACCTAAGCTGTGACTACTGAGAGTGGATTTAAAAAAAACAATGTCTGTGAAGGCTTTCATTACTCCATAGACTTGTTTATTAATAATTCATCCTGCTGTTGAATATTTTAGCAACCTCTGGCGATGTTCGGTGACAGTGTTTAAAGAGAGCGCCTAATTGTCACACCGCGTTCAGATGTCACTAAAGAAATCCGGAAAACGGGAGACTGTACGGTCAGATCTGGGAGTGGAGCGAGGGTTCTATTTACAGTTTAGGCACGTTGCCATCGGCAACTGGAGTGAAATGCGCTAATGTTCCGGTGGACTGCAGAATTTATATTGAGAGGGAACAACAGGGGACCGTCATTGCAAGGCTGGATATAGCCACCGTGCTCTTTTAGTTTTTTTGTCCCTTATTCATGGAATTAAAAAACATACAGAAACGCCGCAGTCATACTGTATGTCACAGGCACTTTCAGGTGACAACGGCATTTGAAAAGCTTTTGCAGGTTTTCGAGTGCTCAAGGAAACAAAACATGAAGTCACATGGACGGTGAATATTGCTCAGAATATTTGTGGCATTTCTGCAGAATGTACCTGCTGTTTATAGGGATTTAAAGATTTTTAAATAAAGTACTTGGGCGAGTTCTGGTGTTTGACTGTGCTGCGGTGCCCTTGAACACGATTCACTGTTGTTGAAGAGCTGTTTCAGGCAGTGTCCACAAATTTAAATGGAAAGGCTGTAAAATGTGCTGCCTAGCGCAAATGAGCAGACGCTTGTCAGCATGTGTGTGTGTGTGTGTGTGTGTGTGTGTGTGTGTGTGTCTGAGCACGTAACTGTGTGTGTGTGTGTGTGTGTGTGTCTGAGCACGTAACTGTGTGTGTGTGTGTGTGTCTGAGCACGTAACTGTGTGTGTGTGTGTGTGTCTGAGCATGAAACTGTGTGTGTGTGCATGTGTGTGTGTGTGAGCACATAACTGTGTGTGTGTGTGTGTGTGTGTGTGTGTGTGTGTCTGAGCACGTACCTGTGTGTGTGTGTGTGTCTGAGCACGTAACTGTGTGTTTGTGTGTGTGCGTTAATTCCTTCTCCCCACAGATGTACATACACATGGTACATACAAACACAAAATGCCTACAGCCACTTATATAGATACACACACACACACACACACACACACACAATCTCAGGACTAAATATGCCCCAACACTGGTGCTTTGAATAAACAGACCCCAGTTATTGTACTGCAGGCACAGTTTGGGGGCTTCTGGGGTCCGGTTAAAGCACTGTTCCAGTCCCACAGTCTGGATGATGCACAGCTGACAGCCACTCATGGAGGCAGGGATTTAGTAGGAGGGGACAATCAGGTCTTATTGCCAACCAGTAATCACCCCCACCCCCCAGCTCTGCTCAATCAGGTGCCCACAAGGCTACACAGGAAGTGTCTGCGTGAGTGTCATCGTTCGGACAGGGGACTGCAAAGAAGCAGCAGCTAGACATGATGTGTTTTAGACGAATGCGTGCGCCCGTCTGCTCTCTCCCAGACGGACCAGGGAAGGAATACGACAGCAACGAAGGGCCGGTGAATACAGAGAAAAGAGAGAAACAGCATGAAAATGGACGGAGAGCGGTTGATGGATCGTGGGCTAATTTAATGCATTTATATGGGCACCTTCTCTCTGAGCACATCAAAGTGCTTTATGATGAAGGGGGAGGATCACATCAAACACAGTGTGGAGCGCCCATCTGGGGAACGACAAAGAACGGCCATTCTGGTGATGAAGGTCGGAGAGAAAGACAGAAAAAGAGACAGAGAGATAGGAAAAATGAGAGAGGAAAGAGAGAGAGAGACAGAAAGTATGTGAGAGAAATAAGAAACAGGAGAGGGAGAAAGAGAGGGGGGGGTATATTGGTACATAAAACAAAATAAACTATATGGTCCATTTCCAGTTTTATCTGTTTTCTACTAGATGTAGAATTGTATTTCTTTCTTTCTGTATGTTTATCGCAGTTGATGTGTTATTGCCTTATTGCATTGGCAAAGGAGGCATACCCTTGCCAAACAAATGAAGCTTATAAATGAACTGAATTTAAATGAGTGAGAGAGAACCCTGTGCAGTAGTCCGGTAACAGGTTGGAAAAGAGGGAGAGCAGTGGTGATTTAGCAGGTGACCAGGCCTGAGTTTGAGTTGGTGGAGTTAATGCAGTGGTGATTTAGCAGGTGACCAGGCCTGAGTTTGAGTTGGTGGAGTTAATGCAGTGGTGATTTAGCAGGTGACCAGGCCTGAGTTTGAGTTGGTGGAGTTAATGCAGTGGTGATTTAGCAGGTGACCAGGCCTGAGTTTGAGTTGGTGGAGTTAATGCAGTGGTGATTTAGCAGGTGACCAGGCCTGAGTTTGAGTTGGTGGAGTTAATGCAGTGGTGATTTAGCAGGTGACCAGGCCTGAGTTTGAGTTGGTGGAGTTAATGCAGTGGTGATTTAGCAGGTGACCAGGCCTGAGTTTGAGTTGGTGGAGTTAATGCAGTGGTGATTTAGCAGGTGACCAGGCCTGAGTTTGAGTTGGTTGAGTTAATGCAGTGGTGATTTAGCAGGTGACCAGGCCTGAGTTTGAGTTGGTGGAGTTAATGCAGTGGTGATTTAGCAGGTGACCAGGCCTGAGTTTGAGTTGGTGGAGTTAATGCAGTGGTGATTTAGCAGGTGACCAGGCCTGTTCTCCTGTTAGGAACCAGTGTCACAGGAGGGTGTGTGTGTTTCTGCCATGTGTGTGCGTGCGTGTGTGTCTGTGTGCGTGTATGTGTGTGTGTGTGTGTGTTTGAGCCCTTGTGTGTGTGTAGTGTGTTTGCACACAGGCATGTGTAAGTGTTTGTCTGTGTGTGTCTGTGAGTGTCTGTGTTTGTGCTCTTGTGTGTGTGTGTCTGTGTGCGTGTGTGTATGTGTCTGTGTACGTGTTTGTCTGTGTGTGTCTGTGAGTGTCTGTGTGCTTGTGTGTTTGTGCCTGTGTGTGTATGTGTCTGTGTGTGTGTGCGTGTGTGTGTGCATGCATATGGCCGTGTCTGCGCGTGCCCGCTTGCGCGTGCGTGTGTGTACGTGGTCGCGTGTGCATTTGTGAATGGTGTGTGTGAGTGATTATGGCCGTATTGTGTGTGCATTTGGACTGCAGATAAGAAGCCACAGTTTGAGGGAACACCACAGGAAGAGCAGGTGTGAAGCAGCAGGTCTTACGTGCTTATTTTCACATCCCCACACCTTCCTGCACTGAATGAGCACATGCTTCACTATCTGCCCAAACCCCCCAATGGCTGAGCAGTCTAGCCTCTAATGCACCGCTCCATTGAAACTGCAGTGTATAGAGCTCAAGGAGTGTGTTGCTCCCGTATAATTACAGGGTAATGACTGCAATGTGTTAGGGGTGTTAGGTGTGTGTAAGGAGTGTGTTAGGACTGCGATAGGAGTGTGTTAGGTGTGCATTAGGAATGTGAAAGTACCTTCTCTCCATTAGGATTTCCCAGGACATAGCAGCCCATAATGTGGATGAGGTTGGGTTCTGGATTCACTTTACTCATGAACCTGCTGAGTCTCCTCCAAAACCTACACAGACACACACACATACACACACACATACACACACACAAATGCATGCATGCACACACATACACATACATACACACACAAAAAAAGTGATGAGAGATAGAAATTAGCTGAGGTTATAACAGTGGTTATAACACAGCTGTAGATATAGCATGGTGGTAATTACAGTGTGCATGAAATGGTGTGATGGTCACTGTACAGTGGTAATGTCACTCACTGGCTCATGTCTTCTTCCTTCTCCACCTTGGCAAAAGTGGCCACCTTATTCTTCAGCAGATACAGGTGACCAGGTCCACCCTGAAGAACGGAGACATAGGTAAGGACAAACATACACACACACACGTACAAACACACAAAGACTCTCTTACACACACACACACACACACACACACACGCAAAGACTCTCACAGACACACACACACGCAAACACTCTCACAGACACACGCAAACACTCATATACACACGAACAGACACACGCACAACAGACACAGCCATGGCAACTGACATTCACCAGTGCTTTACGCTAATGGTTAGTATGCATAGAGAATTGGGTGTGTGCATGCATTTGTGCGTGTGTGTTTCTGCGCTTGCACTAATGATTGCAGAGTGGCCCCTTTCCCACCTGACAGAAAATGAGCATTTTCCAGATCTTGCAGCCTCTCCTGTAGGCAGTGAGCTTCTTATCAATCTCCTCTGTGAGCGAAAAAGAGAGCGAGAAAGAAAGAGAGAGAAAAAGAGAAAGCGTAAGAGGTAGAAAGCTCCCCAGCCACAGAAAGGGCCTTTTTCAAAACAGGGTGGTGCAACCACCAACCTACCGAGGATGTCATCAAAGGTGGCGTGTTCGTGGTCCTGGACAGCATGGAGGAAGACAAAACAACATCAGCTTCACTACAGTAACTTCAGCTTCACACAAAACAACATCAGCTTCACTACAGTAACTTCAGCTTCACACAAAATAACATCAACTTCACTACAGTAACTTCAGCTTCACACAAAATAACATCAACTTCACTACAGTAACTTCAGCTTCACACAAAACAACATCAGCTTCACTACAGTAACTTCAGCTTCACACAAAACAACATCAGCTTCACTACAGTAACTTCAGCTTCACACAAAACAACATCAGCTTCACTACAGTAACTTCAGCTTCACACAAAACAACATCAGCTTCACTACAGTAACTTCAGCTTCACACAAAACAACATCAGCTTCACTACAGTAACTTCAGCTTCACACAAAACAACATCAGCTTCACTACAGTAACTTCAGCTTCACACAAAATAACATCAGCTTCACTACAGTAACTTCAGCTTCACACAAAATAACATCAGCTTCACTACAGTAATTCAGCTTCACTACAGTAACTTCAGCTTCACACAAAATAACATCAGCGTCACTACAGTAATTCAGCTTCACTACAGTAACTTCAGCTTCATCAGGAATAATCTCATCTTTATCAAGAATTACCTGATTATCACCATTAATAACCGCACTTTCTTACTTTCGTCAAGAATAATCTCAGTTCCACCAGGAATAACCTCATCTTCACCAGGAATATTATCAGCTTCACTAGTACTGACAGGAACATCACCATTAATAACCTTACCTACAGCAAGAATAGTCTCAGCTTCACTGGGAATAATCTAATCTTCAGCAGGAACAATCCCAGTTTCAGCGGTAATTAACCTCAACTTCTCTAGGAATAACCCTCTCACTTTCACCAGGAATAATCTCATCTGACAGAGAAGATGGCAGAAGCAGAGATAAAGTCTGACCTTCAGTTCAGCCAGAGTGCAGTATTCTGTAAGTATGTATGTATGTGTGGGTGTGCGTGCGTGCATGTGTGTGTGTGGGGGGGGGGGAGGTGTATGTGTATGGTTGGGGTGTGGTTCTTACAGTATGTAGGTTATAGCATGGTTGTATATGGTTGTATAAAGGTTAGGGTCTGGTTGTGTGTTGGTCACAGTTTGGCCACATGATGTGGTTTGGTAGTATTCAGGAATTTAGGATATGATATGACTGCACATAGGTAGGGGTGTAGTTGTTGAAGGGTTAACATGTTGTTGGCCATATTACTATTCTTCATTATTATTCTCCAGCAGGCATACTCTTTCCGCAGAAATAAACACCCTTATAATTGGATTGGAGTGGAGCGACTGGATTGCCTCCTTACTACAAGCCAAGGGTGGAGTTTTCCTTCTCAAACATCATCGTGCATCTGCACATGTGTGACCGCACATGAGTCTGCTTGGTGAAATATACATCAGGTGGTGTTGTGTATAGGTTACAGTGAGGTTGTATACATGTGGGACCTTGGTTAGCTCCGTTATTATGTATGCGATTATTGTCAGAAGACTCACATATAATATTGGGATGATGGAGGGGTCGTCTCTGCGGATGATGTTGGGAATGTACTCTGCCTTCGGGACCTTGGAGGAGATGAGCTGAGAGAGAGAGATAGAGAGGGAGAAAGAGAGGGAGAGAGAGAAAGAGAGAGAGGAGAGAGAGCAAGAGAGAGAAAGAGAGAGAAAGAGAGAGAGAGGGGGACAGAGAGAGGAGAGAGAGAGGGGAGAGAGAGCGAGAGAGAGAGGAGAAAGAGAAAGGGAGAAAGAGACAGAGAGAAAGAGAGTGAGAGAGTGAGAGAGAGGAAAGAGAGAGGGGAGAGGGAGAGCATCAGGGAAGCAGGATTAAGGTACTGAGAAAGAAGATTTGATTTTACTGCAATACTGGCTATCGCTAGCTCTAGTGATGTTTGGCTAGATTGGTTAAATGCACCTTCTGTAAATTGCTCTGGCTGAAAGCTTCTGTCGGATCACTAAACTGTAAATTGCACATTGGGATGAGTGCATAGCTGTCTCACTGTCACTGTTCCGGGTAGAGGAGCCGTCTGCGGAGCGCCTCACCATGATTTTAGGGGGGATGAAGTCGTCCCCCTCGCTGGCCGCTCTCTCCAGCTCTTTCTCCTCCTCCCAGTCCAAAGTGTCATCACAGACCGCCTCATCCAGAGTGCCACAGGACGCCTGCAGGTCCCCGCCTATCACAGCCAGGGAGAGCCACACAGAGGGAGGGGTCAGCAAGAAAAGGGGCGGGTGCAGGAAACAGAGGGAGGTGTCAGCATGGAAAGGGGCGGGGCAGGAGACAGAGGGAGGTGTCAGCATGGAAAGGGGCGGGGCAGGAGACAGAGGGAGGGGTCAGCATGGAAAGGGCCGGGGCAGGAGACAGAGGGAGGGGTCAGCATGGAAAGGGGCGGGGCAGGAGACAGAGGGAGGGGTCAGCATGGAAAGGGGCGGGGCAGGAGACAGAGGGAGGTGTCAGCATGGAAAGGGGCGGGGCAGGAGACAGAGGGAGGGGTCAGCATGGAAAGGGGCGGGGCAGGAGACAGAGGGAGGTGTCAGCATGGAAATGGGTGGGGCAGAGGAAAGAGGGAGGGGTCAACAATAGTGCCGAATAGTGAGACAAGAGGGAGGAGTCAGTTAAGGAGAGGGAGGGACCATAAGCCCATACCATAAAAGAGGAGAGGGGCCATATACAGTGGACAGAGGGATTAGCTAGTGAATAATGGAGAAGAAAGGGTTGTGTGTACAGAATAAAACCAGGGAAAGGGAGAATCACAGGTGTGGAGGAGAAAGGGAAGAGACCGTTAAGAGAGAACAAGTTGAGGCAGAATTCAAACTACAAGCAGAAACAAATGGGTTGCTACTACAGAGAGAAGAGAGAAACAGTGATATAAGGAGGAATAGAAGACAAAAAGACCTGTCTCCTCTAGAACATTACCCACAATGCACCAGTAACACAGCAACATCAGAAACACAGGCGCCAGATGGAAATGAGAAACACAAACACGTCACAAACACTGACACAAATTAACGTACATGCACATGCTTGCACATACATACACCCACACATAGAAGCACACTAACACACAAATGATAACACACACTGCAGCAACAGATACTCAGAGAAAGAAATTGTACATAAATACACACGCACAAACATGCTAACACACACACTCTAACATACACTGCAGGGACAGATATTCACAGAGAGAGCAAGTGTACATACATACATACATACATACAATACATACACAAACATGCTAACACACACACTCTAACATACACTGCAGGGACAGATATTCACAGAGAGAGCAACTGTACATACATATATACATACACACAATACATACACAAACATGCTAAAACACACACACTAACGCACTGCAGGAACAGATACTCACAGAGATAGCAGGCGTGCATACATACACACGCACAAACACACAAACATACACTAACATACACTGCATCAACAGATATTCACAGAGAGAGCAGGTGTGCATACATACACACGCACAAACACGCAAACATACACACACTAACACACACACACACACACACACACACACACTAACACACACTGCAGGGACAGATACTCACAGAGCGTCACAGAGTCAGGGACAGACACACAGTCAGAAGGAGACAGACGGACAGGGTCAGAGTCACTCAGTCTTTGTAGTACTGAGCTTCATAGAGACCCTATCGTTTGTGTGTGTGTGTGTATGTATGTGTGTGTGTGTGTGTGCGTGTGTGTACACTGTATGTGTTTGTGTGCGTGGGTGTGTTTGGGTTTATTTGTGTGCATGTTTGTGTGTGTGCGTATGAGTTTGTGCATGTGTGTGGGTGTGTGTACATGCGTGGTATATGTGCGTGCGTGCGTGTTTGAGTGTGTGCGTGCATATTTGGCCGTGTGTCTGTGTGTGTGTGTGTGTGTGTGTGACACTGTATGTGTACAGTATATGTGTTTGTGTGAGATTGTATGTGTGTTTGTGCATGTGCATTTTGGCATGTGTGTAAGATTGTGTGTGTGTTTGTGTGTGTATGTGTGAATTCTGGTGTACGTGAGTGTGTATGTGTGTGTGAGACTGTGTGTGTGCGTGTGTGACACTATGTGCGTGTGTTTGTGTGTGTGAGACTGTATGTGTGTGTGTGAATGTGTGTGTATGTGAGACTGTGAGACTGTGTGTGTATGTGATTCTGTGTGTGTGTGTGTGACTGTGCATCTGTGAGACTGTGTATATGTGATTGTGTGTGTGTATATGCGTGTGAGACTGTGTGTGTGTGTGTGAGTGTGTGTATGTGATTGTGTGTGTGTGTGTGGGGGGGGGGGGGGTGTGAGTGTGTGTATGTGATTGTGTGTGTGTGTGTGTGTGTGTATGTGTGAATTCTGGTGTATGTGAGTGTGTATGTGTGTGTGAGACTGTGTGTGTGCGTGTGTGAGACTGTGTGTGTGCGTGTGTGACACTATGTGCGTGTGTTTGTGTGTGTGAGACTGTATGTGTGTGTGTGTGTGTGTGTGTGTGTGACTGTGCATCTGTGAGACTGTGTATATGTGATTGTGTGTGTGTATATGCGTGTGAGACTGTGTGTGTGTGTGTGTGTGTGTGAGTGTGTGTATGTGATTGTGTGTGTGTGTGTGGGGGGGGGGGGGGTGTGTGAGTGTGTGTATGTGATTGTGTGTGTGTGTGTGTGTGTGAGAGAGAGACTGTGAGTGTGTGTGTGCATGTGTGTGTGTGTGCATGTGAGTGTGTGTATGTGATTGTGTGTGTGTGTGTGAGAGAGAGAGACTGTGAGTGTGTGTGTGTGTGTGTGTATGTGTGTGCGTGTGAGACTGTGTGTGTGTGTGCGTGTGAGACTGTGTGTGTGTGTATGTGATTGTGTGTGTGTGTGTGCGTGTGAGACTGTGTGTGTGCATGTGATTGTGTGTGTTTGTGTGTGAGATAGAGAGACTGTGTGTGTGTGTGTGAGAGAGAGTGTATATGTGTGTGTGTGTGTGTGACACTGTGCGTGTGTGTGTGCGTGTGAGACTGTGTGTGTGTGTGTGAGACTGTGTGTGTGTGTGTATGTGATTGTGTGTGTGTGTGAGATAGAGAGACTGTGTGTGTGTGTGTGTGAGAGTGTGTGTGTGTGTGCGTGTGAGACTGTGTGTGTGTGTGTGCTTGTGAGACTGTGTGTGTGTGTGTGTGCGCATGTGAAACTGTGTGTGTGTGCGTGTGAGACTGTGTGTGTATGTGATTGTGTGTGTGTGAGATAGAGAGACTGTGTGTGTGTGTGTGTGTGTGAGAGAGAGTGTGTGTGTGTTAGACTGTGTGTGTGTATGTGATTGTGTGTGTGTGCGCGTGTGAGACTGTGTGTGTGTGTGTGTGTGCGTGTGAGACTGTGTGTGAGACTGTGTGTGCGTGTGAGACTGTGTGTGTGTGTGTGTGTGTGTGTGCGTGTGAGACTGTGTGTGTGTGTGTGTGTGGACTCACTGTCTCTGCAGTCATGTGGAGAGTCAGGCTTGACGGGGGTAGGGTCACTCCATGAGCGGCTGAAACTCTTCCCTCTGCGCTCTGCAAACGCTGGTGGGGGGAGGGTAGGGGGAGAGAGTGTCACACACACACACACACACGCAGCCAGAAAGGGACTCACACATACTGATCCTGTGAACACACACACACACACACACACACACACAGCCAGAAAGGGACTCACACACACTGATCCTGCGAACACACACACACACACACACACACACAGCCAGAAAGGGACTCACACACACTGATACTGCACAAGCACACACACACACACACACATAGCCAGAAAGGGACTCACACACACTGATCCTGCGAACACACACACACACACACAGAATGAGAGGCAGCTTTTCCTGGGGAGCAGGGAGACGAAAGAGCACCGCATGCTCAGTGCCACACTTTGGGGATCTCCATTGAGACACACAGCAGAGCAGGTACTCACACCCTGCTGTGTCTCTGCTTCTTCTCCACCTTCCACAAGGTCCAGCACACACACACGCCCACACACACTCTCACACACACACTCACACACACACACACACACACACACTCACACACTCACACACACACACTAACACACACACACACACACACACACACTCTCTCACACACACACACACACACACACAGGCATACACACATATGTGCACACACACAGACAGGCATACACACATATGTGCACACACACGCACACACACACACACATGCTAGCATGCAGGACACGGAGAACCACACCACGGATGGGGTGGAACACAGAGGCGCAGCCACGGGGCATAGCCAGGCACGCCTCACACACGCGCGTGCGGTCCAGTCTGACTCACTCTGCGCTTTGATCCTGCGACTGCCCACCATTCTCAGGTGCTTCCGGAAGTTTCTGCCATGTGGGGACAAAAGCAAGGCAGAAAGAGAGGGAGAAAGGAGGGAGATGGCAAACAAACAAGGGGAGAAGAGGGGATGGAGAGAAAGAAATGTTAAGTTTTATTTGCACAGGACAGTCGGTTTGAAAATAGCTAAACTGAACTGGGCAACATCTGTACCGTGAAGACGAGTGTTTGAAGTTACAAAGCTGTACCGTGCTCTTGTCGTTCTCTCTGTCTCTCTTTTTTATTTGGGGCCATGGTTTACAGATGTACGTTGTCTTTTTTTAATTTTGAGTTTGGGCAAACAAAACTGTTCACAAGAAGGAATGAATTCCAAAACAGGGCGCGTCTGCATGTGTAGAAATTGGAGTATTGATGGTGGGGTTTGTGTGGCGGATGAAGGAGGTTGTGAGAGAGCGGGTTGTGTGTGTTTGTGTGTGGGGGTGAGGTGATTAAATTTGAGCACTGATGCGTAACTAGGAAACTTCTTTTACAGTTTTTTACAATTGTATTCACACTTGTCTCAATACCATGTCCTCTTTTTCAAAACTCTTCACACAGTGGGCTTTTGAAACACGCACCTGAGCACATCAGTTAACTTTTGGTGCAAAATGCACTTCAACCACCAAAACACTTAATATTTCACCCAAAATGACTCATGCTGCCATAACTATAGCATATGCTTTCTCCCATAAGACTACTTTGTCACTCAATGTTCAATGAACTACAAAACACAAACAGCTTGGAGCATTGCTAAATACATATATTATGTGTTTCCCTTTCCTCTATTTTTGCATCCACAAATATTTCAAGCCAAGCAGCTAAAGAAACTTTTGATCTGTTGGTTTGCCTCTCACAATAGATGTCATGACTGAGTGTGGTAAATTTACAGTAAACTGTAAATGAATGAAAGTTTTACTATATTGGAAACCCAGAATAACATGTTTTACTGTGTAATGTAAAACAATATATGATAAAGAAACAAATCACAAAAGCAACAGTATTCTTCAGAGGGTTTACAGTATTTTGACGTTTGTTCTCACAGTGCAATATACTGTAATTCAGAAAAGAAAAATACAATACAATCAATTACTCAAAATACATTACAATCAATAACAAATACATCCCAAAAACTAATATTTTCACTATATACAGTAATTTGCACATATATTGTCTGCCTATCAGTATCAAAAGTCTACTGTTGGCCTGGTCCATCCATCCTGTTCTATGGCATTTGGCCATAGATTTTCATCAACATCACTCCGAATGTTATCTCTTGCTATACACCGAGGAAAACATCTTTTTGCGTGCCTTATCCAGCCCTGGATGTGTTCCACTGTTATGTCCATACACCCAGCAGCCATTGCATCTAGAAGTGACATCTGTTCATGTGGGTGGTGGTCCTAGGCCTTCACATATACCTTCATAAACTTCATATTGGTACCTGAGTTCCTTGACACCCTCAGAGTTCCTGTCAAAGGGGACAGTGTACAACTGTTTCATCCTGATCTGATGTTTCTGTAGCACTCTTGAAATGGTTGTAGTGCTTACACTGTCAATGCTTGGAAATATGTTCTTGTCTGCGATTATGTTGTTGCGTATTTCTCTTAGCCTGATGCTGTTGTTGACAATGCCCATCCCAACTATTGTATCATCCTGTTGAGAAACATTATTCCCCTTCCCCCTGTGTGACTGTGTGAGGTAACCGCTGGGTCCTGTAGTGAGTCAAAGACAAATGTGCTCTGATACATCTGCTTTTTCTGGAGACTTCTCAAATCACAGTACTGCTGTAATATACACATCAATTGAACTCCTTCAGTCAGAATGCTGTAAATACTGTATAGTACCTGTTGGTTTGCCTGAAAATCCTCACTATTGAAGCCACTGTGGATCTAGGCATGTTTGGTTGAACCCTCAACCTGCTTCCCTCAGGGGCAGACCATGATTTACCACATGATCAATGACTGTGGCTCTGATTTCATCAGACACAACTGTCCTTGCTCTTCCACGATGTTTTCTTCCTCTACCTCTGGCTGCACCCATTTTCCCCACCAAGGCTAAAGAATGCAAATGCCAATCCAAAGGTGGCCCCTTTTGTATATGTGGTAATGGGGCACAAACAACAAACACCTGGGTAGGTTGTTCACTGAAATGACAGCCAGGTGTTTCAGCAGTACATATACAGCAGTAATAATAGAAAAATCTCTTCAGTGACAACTACATCTATATTTACCCTATATACATGCACATTTCAATGCAAGTATGATCACTTTTGTATAGATGGTGATCTGTCTTTCGTATTTCAAGCATATAGTTTCATTTATCTGCCAAAATACAGCATATTTCCTTCCACAATGATCAGAATTTTATTGGGTTTTGAACCGAAAGTTAACTGTTTTGAACAGAGTATCTAAATGTCTGCAAAATTTGCTGTATTTGTACAAACTTTTGCTGGTAGTGAACACTGACTGAGAGAGGTATTCATGAATTTTGGAAGAAGTGGTGATTGAATGCCTTTAGTATGAAAGCAATGCAAAAATATCCACAGTTTAGTTCATATCGTCTAATGATATGGTGAATGTGTTAAGTGTTTTGAAAAAGTGGACATGGTATTGAGACAAGTGTGAAAACGATTGTAAAAAACTGTAAGATGTAAGATCACAAATATGTGAATAGACTGTAAAGCAATAGAGTTGCATTACAACACAAACTGAATTAATTTTGAAAACAAAAAAAAACATTTTAAAAAACCCAACTCTTCAAAGGGTTATGTTCTATAGGGGATATTTTCAATTAATGGTATGAATTTGAAAAAGGACTGAAGCGAAACAAGACTGACGTCAATGTCCACCCGACCTCCAGCGATCAGTACGGGGGACGCTGAAATGAAACTGCCCTTCGATGGCCGCCGTCAGCACCAGGACACCCTTGGACACGACCCTCACTGCATCAATGATCAATAAGGCCCTCACATCCCCACTGTCTGTCACAGGAGGCCATGAGAGAGCGTGCTACCAGGATTTACCACTGGGAAACCAATTAGGAGTCATGTATGCAGCAGGTCAGGCTAATGAAAGATCAGTGTCACTATGGAGCAGGTACTACTCACACACCCGCATATAGAAATATATGCATAGACACACACAAATACAGACACACACACACACACACACACACATACACACACACACACACACACATACACACACACACACACACACACACACACACATACACACACACACACACACACACACACACACACACATACATACACACACACATATACACACACACACACACACACACACACATACACATACATACACACACACACACACACACACATACACACACACACACACACATACACACACACACACACACATACACACACACACATACACACACACACACACACACACACACACACATACATACACACACACCCACACATACACACACACACACACACACACCACACACACACACACACACACACACACATACAAAAGGGTATAGGGTATACAACATTTAAAATAATGATTTCTAAAAAATAATAAAGAAACAAGAGTGGTATCTAAATATTTTGCTTCAGTAATGTCCACATCAGGAAAATGAAGAGTTGTGGGCCAGTCTAAATCGATGGATCTGTTTCATAGCAGAAAAATCTCAGGCCTCTCAGGCTATGATGTCAGCTTTTCACACTTTTCGTCTCCAATTATTTTCCAGCCATTCAAATTTCTTTGCGCTAAATCCATGTTTTCTGTGGTTCTGTGGCATGTATTATTTTAGCAAAGGAAAATAACTTCAGTTTTCCTTCAACTGGACTTTCACTTCGCTGCTAGTACCCAGGATGCCCTGAAATCTGACCACTCCCACTTCCTGTTAGCACAAGGCCATCATGCTACTGCACCTGCTGTACATACACTTATCCCCATGGCAACACATCCATGTCATGAGCAGGTGGTGATTAGCTCATCTGAGCGCTGAGCATCTGTATTCCTGTTCTCGGTTGACTGTAATGGTCTTCGGACCATTTTTAGGTTTCGGTAGGGTTCAGAACAAGGCTTTCTGCCATATAATGTTTACAGCATGCAGAGTAGTTAACGAGCAGACTCAGACTCAAGTCTTGTCAAATGGAAGGGTCTGTATCTGGATAATTTTGCACATATGATGCACTGTTTCACATCCAGCTGTTAATCAACAGTCTCTTCATCATAAGGCATGCTTGAAAAATCGAAACCAAGGAATAAAAACTTAATTATATATATTTTAAAAATGCAGCTTTCTGTGATTGTACAGATTCTCTGCCGCTTCTATGCTGGTCTGTACTACCTCACTGCTCCTGCTCGACCTCCTCCTTGCTCCTCCTGCTCACTGCTCCTCTTCCTCCTCACTGCTCTTCCTCCTCCACCTCCTCCTCACTGCTCTTGCTCGACCTCCTCCCTGCTCCTCCTGCTCACTGCTCCTCTTCCTCCTCCACCTCCTCCTCACTGCTCCCATCTCCTGAGCTTCAATGAATGATCAGCGCCTGCCGTACCACCTCACATCCTTCAGCTCTCCTTCTCCCCACTCTCTCCATCTCTCTTTTACCCCACTCTCTCCACCTCTCCCCCACCCCACTCTCTCCACCTCTCTTTTACCCCACTCTCTCCACCTCTCCCCCACCCCACTCTCTCCATCTCTTTTACCCCACTCTCTCCACCTCTCCCCCACCCCACTCTCTCCATCTCTTTTACCCCACTCTGTCCACCTCTCCCCCACCCCACTCTCTCCATCTCTCCCCCACCCCACTCTCTCCACCTCTCCCCCACCCCACTCTCTCCACCTCTCCCCCACCCCACTCTCTCCATCTCTCCCCCACCCCACTCTCTCTATCTCTCTTTTACCCCACTCTCTCCACCTCTCCCCCACCCCACTCTCTCTATCTCTTTTACCCCACTCTCTCCACCTCTCCCCCACCCCACTCTCTCCATCTCTCCCCCACCCCACTCTCTCCATCTCTCTTTTACCCCACTCTCTCCACCTCTCCCCGACCCCACTCTCTCCATCTCTTTTACCCCACTCTCTCCACCTCTCCCCCACCCCACTCTGTCCATCTCTCCCCCACCCCACTCTCTCCACCTCTCCCCCACCCCACTCTCTCCATCTCTCCCCCACCCCACTCTCTCCATCTCTCTTTTACCCCACTCTCTCCATCTCTCCCCCACCCCACTCTCTCCACCTCTCCCCCACCCCACTCTCTCCACCTCTCCCCCACCCCACTCTCTCCATCTCTCCCCCACCCCACTCTCTCCATCTCTCTTTTACCCCACTCTCTCCACCTCTCCCCCACCCCACTCTCTCCACCTCTCCCCCACCCCACTCTCTCCATCTCTCCCCCACCCCACTCTCTCCACCTCTCCCCCACCCCACTCTCTCCATCTCTCCTTCTCCCCACTCTCTCCACCTCTCTCCCACCCCACTCTCTCCACCTCTCCCCCACCCCACCCTCTCCATCTCTCCCCCACCCCACTCTCTCCATCTCTCTTTTACCCCACTCTCTCCATCTCTCCCCACCACACTCTCTCCATCTCTCTTTTACCCCACTCTCTCCATCTCTCTTTTACCCCACTCTCTCCATCTCTCCTTTACCCCACCCCACTCTCTCCATCTCTCCTTTACCCCACCCCACTCTCTCCATCTCTCCTTTACCCCACGCTACTCTCTCCATCTCTCCCCCACCCTACTCTCTCCATCTCTCCTTCACCCCACTCTCTCCATCTCTCCTTTACCCCACTCTCTCCATCTCTCCCCCACCCCACTCCTGTTTGTTTTCAGAGGTTATGTCATTCATGTGTCACATTAATCATGTGAGGGGCTGTGGAAGGGATGTTTTTCTATCTGTACTCTATAATATTTTTATAATGATCCCATAAGGATGGGTTGAGATATCTCTCCTTTCCTCTCTCTCTCTCTCTCTCTCTCTCTCTCTCTCTCTCTGCAGGGGGTATGCAACAGTGCCTCTGTCTTTCTCTGTCTCTCTCTCTTTGTTTCTCTCCCTCTCTCTCACTGCAGGGGGTATGCAACAGTGCCTCTGACATTCTCTGTCTCTCTCTCTCTCTCTCTCTCTCTCTCTCTCCACACAGCTGGATGTGTCTTCCCTCCGATATCCCAGGCAACCACGCGTTTAATGACGGCAGTAAGGTCGGACATCTGCGGCACGTGGGCGGGAGATGTGTGGGTGGGAGAGAACGCAGGGGATTCCTGTAATTACCTCACACAAACGCTGACCTCAGAGGAGGACCCCTGCGATTACCTCACACAAACGCTGACCTCAGAGGAGGACCCCTGCGATTACCTCACACAAACGCTGACCTCAGAGGAGGACCCCTGCGATTACCTCACACAAACGCTGACCTGGGAGGAGGACCCCTGCGATTACCTCACACAAACGCTGACCTCGGAGGAGGACCCCTGTGATTACCTCACACAAACGCTGACCTCGGAGGAGGACCCCTGTGATTACCTCACACAAACGCTGACCTGGGAGGAGGACCCCTGTGATTACCTCACACAAACGCTGACCTGGGAGGAGGGAAAGAGGCTGGAAAGGCGGAACCGTTTGTGCGACGGAACTACAGCGGGGCGGGCGGGATCGGGAAGCGTGAACCGCGCGGTGTTATCCGCTCCGCACGCGCTCAGAGCTCCGCGCTTCCCGCTTCCCGCCGTGCTCCGCAGCGTGGCTCCGCGTTCCACACTGATGCCACTGATTACCCTCCACCGCCCCCGCTTCCCAGAGCAGAAAGACGCCCCGCAGGGCCACGAACCCACGTTTCAATAACCGCACTGAAAAACGTCCTCGGGCTTCTGTTTACACAGGTTTTTTCCGAATCACTTCATGACTGAACCGATTAAACTGAAATGGAACTGACCCCAAAACTCTGACTCCAAGTGTTTACACCATAAACTACGGATGAAGTTCACACAACATGCATCCACCCGCTGAAAAGCCTTGAATTTGCAATTACAGCTATTCACTGTCTTTTCAAAAGATTTTTCTTCTGTCTGTTTAATTCAACTCCCTGTTTTGCTCCAATACCAATTATTACTAGGAACATTAGCACAAGTGTTTGTGCAGTAATGCTGCATCTGGTTTACCAATGCAGTCACTGAATGCTAACTGCTTTGTCTGTTGTAATAACATCTATTGTGTTTTTGAGCTGGTTGTTGGCCTGGATATTGGTTTTATACTTCTCACCATTTCTTGCCCATAATTTTTAATGTTTTTAATACATCATTGGCCTGTTGTTGCACTATCGATTCAAGAATGCACATGAGCGGCCTGTAGTGTAGTGGTTAAGGTGCATGA
Source organism: Conger conger (assembly GCF_963514075.1). Classification (NCBI taxonomy): domain Eukaryota; kingdom Metazoa; phylum Chordata; class Actinopteri; order Anguilliformes; family Congridae; genus Conger; species Conger conger. The sequence continues at coordinate 25,762,565 of NC_083771.1, forward strand.
CTGGGACCCCCAAGGTCGGTGGTTTCATCCCCGGTGTAGCCACAATAAGATCCTCACAGCCGTTGGGCCCTTGAGCAAGGCCCTTAACCCCGCATTGCTCCAGGGGAGGATTGTCTCCTGCTGACACGCTGTCTCCCCGGGGGACTGGAAACCTCCCGCCTCTGGGTGGCATTACAGGTAACTGTGCGTCACCCTGCCCATCATTTTGTTTGGCGTAATGACACCACTGTAAAGTCAGTGTGCCAAATTCATGAATATAAGTGCTGATTAATGGCATCGGTTTAAAATGCACGCACCGCATTGGAAAAGATATCAAACACCGACACGATAATAGAATAGGCCTATAGAATTGTCTAATTAAGGCAGAACATATTGTAAATCACATGTAGTTGAAAATATATTCTGTAATATATGTCTGGTGTATGTTGAGATACATGTATTTCTCATTTTTTGTTATGTCTAATTTATTTCTTTCGCAAATATCTTTTAAATATCTTTTTTTTTCCATATGCAACAGTAGTGGTGTGTCTGACTGGGTATGAAAATATCACTCAAGGGTCCAGCTGTCTGAAACCAATTTGTAAGAGAATAACTATGACAGGCAGTCTATGACTGTGTGCCATGCGAAAAGCACTTCTGTGAGTCTCTTTGGGTACAAGCAGCTGCCAGAGGACTAGATTTCCTATTGTAAATCTTGTTATTAGTCTGAGGCCGTGCCTGCCTTCACCCTGGGAAAGTGGAACTGCATTGTTATACGTTTGTTTTCACCATATTACTGTCAGTCACTGCAGTGGCCATAGGCTAGTATACGGATTACTGAATATTTTGGAAATGAATTGTGAACACTGGAAAGGGTCTGGGCTAAATTCACAACCTGGCTCTCTCTATACTGCCATCGAATTATTCCCCAATTAAACTGGCTAAAATGATTCCGTCCCTGTCCTCCTCAGCTGATGTGTGGAGAATGTTCTGGTGCAAAATGGCTGCCGTGCATTGCCCGGGTGGGTGCTGCACATCGGTGGTGATTGAGGAGAGCCCCCCCCCTCCCCCATTCTTGTAAAGCGCTTTGTGTGTGAGAATGAAGAACAGTAGGGCAGCCTGTAGCGTAGTGGTTAAGGGACATGACTGGGATCCACGAGGTCGGCGGTTCGATCCCCGGTGTGGCCACAATAAGATCCGCACAGCCATTGGGCCCTTGAACAAGGCCCTTAACCCTGCATTAACCCAGGGGAGGATTGTCTCCTGCTTAGACTAATCAGCTGTACGTCGCTCTGGATAAGAGCATCTGCCAAATGCCATTAATGTAATGTAATGTAATGAGAAAATAGACATATACATAAAAATAGAATTATCCTTTTCTGTGAATTCAGCAATATTATGGAACAGTTCACTGCGAAAATGAGCCTCACATGAAAACTCATCTGTTTAAGATTTGTTTTTATTTACAATAAATTTCCCTTTCATCTCTTGTATCTTTTAGCTTTTGTAATCAGGGCTCAGACCAACAGTTTCTCAATGTGATTTTGCTGTATAAATAATAATAATAATAATAATTATTATTTATTAACCTTTATTTATACAGCGAAATCACATTGAGAAATTGTTGGTCTGAGCCCTGATTACAAAAGCTAAAAGATACAAGAGATGAAAGGGAATATTAAAATCTCATAGACAAGAAGGACCACCTTCAGACGCAGCACACAGCGATGTCTACGGCACCTATCTCCAGTGCTGAAACAAGTGGATCGATGATCTTCACGGTGGAAGTAGCTACGTGTCTATATATCACATCAATGCGTTTGGACAGCTCGTTTCATTGTGTGAAAGGCTCTCCATAATACAGTGTATTGTATTATTTATTGTTTATTTATTTATTACCATTACCATTCAAAGACATTATTGTTTAAACCAGGCCTCGCCTCTGACACAGGGGGCTGAAGAGAGGCTGATGCAATTTCCCTTTTGTAAAAGTTTCCAGTACGACGTGTTCACATTAAATAATAATAAATCACAGCTAACCATATTCTTAGTCTGACCTCTCCCAGCTCCCAGACAAACGAGAACTGAACTACGGAAATGTGAATTTTTATGGACGATATGTTCTGATTGGGGGAGAGTCGGGTGGCACTTCTGCTTGCAATCAGACCCAATCGAGTGTTACAGGAGCTGATGGACAGCGTGAGCAGGATGGCGAGAGCTCCAGGTTCAAAAAGCCGGGGTAATAAATTTGATATCGGCCGCCCCTGCCAGCCAAGATGAATATTTCACCTTCGTTGGCCCTTTGGGGGTTCTGACCCCCGTTATCTCGAGCCGGTCCGACAGAGCTGGGGGTAATTAGCGGGAGCAAAAGCCACGCACAGGTGCGCACCCCCTGTACATCAGCGGACAGGTCAGGGGGACCCCTCTGAACCCGCTGGAGAATAATTCACCCCAATTTAAAAATGCCACAGAATGATGACTTTCATCTGGAGTGACGACTGGGAGAATGAAAGGTGGAATGACATAGGAGGGATTGCACAGCCATTCAGACGTAGGGGATGATTGGGTGACCGGATTACAGTCAGTCTTTCTGGGAACTGAACCAACACACACCCCTAATATTCTCCAATGCTTGACAGGATCTTTAATGACCCTGTCAGGACCTCAGTTTGAAGACTCATTTCGTAGACCGGAACCTTCCACGCTGCTTACAGAACAGCAGTCCCATCACTGTGCTTGGGGCACTGGATTCCTGGTTGGTCCAGAATGACTGTCAAAACCCACCAAAGGCTTTTCTAGCCACAAGACGGCTCTCCCAGAACATCTCCCATCCGATAGTACTATCCAAGCCCAGCCCAGCCCTGCTTAGCTTGGGCAGACTGATGTGAGCAGGTTGCAGTAGGATGCTAAGGAACTAAGTCTTGCTCGCTTGCCACTGTGAGCACTGCAGTCAGCAGTACAGCTGCAGGCACAGAGTGCTCTTGGGCTGTTAAATTGTGTGTTGCTAATGGTGGTCATAGCTCTGTACAAAGTTTGGCGTTGTACCAAATTATCAGAGCTCTACACTGCATACACACACTGAACACAGTCACACTATACAGAACCCTACAGTCACTGCATATGTGCACACTGAACACAGTATAGAAACCTATCACTGCATAAACACACACTGAAAACAGTCACACTGTATAGAACCCTACAGTCACTGCACAAACACAATCACACTGTATAGAACTCTACAGTCACTGCATAAACACAGTCACGCTGTATAGAACCCTACAGTCACTGTACAGACACAATCACACTGTATAGAACCCTACAGTCACTGCATAAACACAGTCACACTGTATAGAAGCCTACAGTCACTGCACAAACACAATCACACTGTATAGAACTCTACAGTCACTGCACAGACACAATCACACTGTATGGAATAATTCAGTCACTTCACAGTGGCCCAGTGAACACAGCTGCACTGTACAGAACTGTAAAGTCGCAGTGAATTCACACACAGATGGCGTAGAGTCCACAGACAGGCTCAGATTTATGTTAAAAAAGCCGTCTGCACACCGTGTGCTGAGGGAATGAGGCACTGTCCTGCCCTCACTTCAATCACATTCACACTCAATCACATTCACACACGCTCAATCACATTCACACACACTCACATTCACACTCACACAATCATATTCACACTCACTCACTCACATTCACACTCACACAATCACATTCACACTCACTCAATCACATTCACACTCACACAATCACATTCACACTCACTCACTCACATTCACACACGCTCAATCACATTCACATTCACTCAATCACACTCACTTCAATCACATTCACACTCACTCACATTCACACACGCTCAATCACATTCACACTCACTCACATTCACACTCACTCAATCACATTCACACACGCTCAATCACATTCACACTCACTCAATCACATTCACACACGCTCAATCACATTCACACTCACTCAATCACATTCACACTCACTCAATCACATTCACACAAGCTCAATCAGCACCACTCTTACCCAGAGCCGCCATTACACCCACTCTTACCCAGAGCCGCTCGCAGACAGCCATTACAGCACCTGCTACAAGGCTAGACCAACTACCACCATAGATTTAACCACTGCAAATCAAACCGCCCTTATACAGGTCAGTCAGCCTGCGTCAACATCACAGGCGCCCAGAAACATCCAGAACACGAGTGGAGTTCCACGACACACGCAGAGGGGCACAGTCGATACGAGGAGGGGCTTTTCTCACAAGCTAATTCACACTACTGACAAACATCCACACAACCCCGAACCGCCAGTGCAACCTGTGGGAAGTGCAGACTCATTTGCACGAGTAGCACGTGCCGATGTGCATATCAGTGCATTTAGGGCAGTGGTCCTCACTCCTGGTCCTGCAGAGCCGCAGGGTGTGGCTGGTTTTTGTTTTTGTTTTAATATCAGCAACCAATTCAGACCCAAGAAACCGGGTGAGGTGAGTTAACTGCGTAATTAACTGCTTTCATTGATTACGTACTGAGTAATGAAAGCCAGCACACACTGTGGCCCTCTGGGAGTGAGGAGAACTTAGTTGACTCAGTATGTTGTATCTCGGGAGGGGGGGGGTGTAGATTTCGGGTGTGTGGCCAAAGTGGGGGTGACACATAAACAGGAAAAAGGGCAGCAGGGGGGGGTACCTCTGGATCATGGCTGCAGACTCTCCCTCTCTCTTTCTCCTTTTTCTCTCTGCATTGCCCCGGAAAGCCCTGCTGGGACGCGCAACAATATTAACGTGCGTGGGTCAGGGGTCAGGGGTCAGAGGTCAGGGGTCAGGGGTCGGGCAGGAGCTGAGAGCCACGTTAGCACTGGTGGGGATGAGAATGCACAGTCATAGAGGACTGGCCTTTGTTAGTATGGGGGGGGGTTAGTGCTCAGGGTGGGGGTGAGTATCATTGATCAATCGCTAACGGAGCGAACAGGTATCGAGCACGCCCGCAGCCAAGCCCACCAATCAGGAACCCAGCATCCCACAGCCCAGCTTTGACCATTGGCAGCAAGCCAACACAGAGTGATGGCATGCAGGGGATCAGAGCAGGGTGTGTGTGTGTTTGTGTGTGTGTATGTCTGCAAGTGCATGTACACTTCATTCATTCCTTATGTGGACTTACAGTACACTATCAACAGTGTCCACGGCTTTTATACCAATATCATTTTTGACATTGTTTTATTCCAGTACTACAACACTATCACATTTTTTGTTGCCATTGTAAATTTATTGCTGTTAAAGCACACTGTATCATGGTTTACCATCAGCATAATAATAATGTACTGTGTCTTTGTCCACTTAACACGACGTTCACATTTTGTACGAACCAGCTTTTTATTCCACAGGATTTAATCATTGGTGTCTTGGAATCCTGCAAGCACTGTGCTAATTATGATTGTTAAAAAGACTAACAACACTAAAGGTTCCCATGCAGAACAATAACGTTTTTTTTGAAGTTTAACTGAACTGAAGGGGAGAGGGGCGAACTGTGGTAAATACGTATATTCTCTGTGACATAATGACAGGGCTGGTTAATATCACCACCAAGTCAGGGTGTGTAACACATTCTCTCAACACCTGGAGGGATTGCAGATTGTGTGTGTGTGTGTGTGTGTGTGTTTGTATATCCTACAAGAAGCATTACACAACAATAAATTATATAACCAGAAGGCATTGGATTCATCACCCAGAGGTGACACTGTTGAGAGAGTTTGTCTGCCTAACCTGACTTGCTTGATGAATTTTTAAAAGTGTCTTTTTTAATTTCTCCACTGTGGTATTGTTCAAACATGCCAAGGGACCGCAGATGAATATCAGCCTTTCGGCTAACTCTGCAGTGCAAGTGTTCAACGCCCCAGTCAGACAAATAAGTGAGTAAAATGAATACATTATTTAAAAATCAGCCGACCGAATAGAGTTTGTGGAAACTGAAAGATTGCTTATAATGACAACGAATAGAAACAGAAAACAGCCATTGTAGGGCATGCAAACCATTTGACTGATTTATGAAGTTATAATTAAACTGGAATATGTATTAGTTCTTGTGTTACCATGTCATTATTAAATCATGGTTTCTGTTGTTTCCCATCATGTCCGGGCCCCTGTTTTGATATCAAGCGTGAGTATTTTTGATCGATCCGCCTCTTCGTAATCGCAGCGAACGCTTTGGAAATTTGACAGCAGATCGACCGTCTGTCGTAACCGGGCCGAGTTGTTTCGTTTTGTGCCGCGCGCACGGTCATACCGCATCCCCACGTTCTCTTCTCCCTCGCAGCGGGAGAAAGCAAATTACCCCATAGCATTGAACCCAGCGCTTTATGCGCAAATTACAGAGTATCAAAAACTCCTGACGCGCTCGCGAAACAGCTCATTAAACCAAGGCAAGTGGTGAAAGCCGAATTAATACCTGAAATCGGCACGGTCATTGTTTTAAAAAAAGCCTCAATCAAATATAAAAGCCTTTGAGCCGTGCGCCGCAGCAGGGAGGTCTGCCGGCAGAGGCAGCCTGGGAATACAGACCCCCGTCTATAAACAACAGGCAGAACACACAATACAAGAGGATTATAACTTGCAGGTTGGAGGCTAGAACCCCGATGGACTCATTCTGCAGCCATGGCACCCACGGGCGAGTCTTTAGCAGGAGTAAAGAGAGAATTGCTCCGGTGAAATGTACCCAGCTGTATCGATGTGGTGACAGACCGTGTTGGGAAAACATCCGGCGGCCGTTTGGCGTTCTCCCCGCAGCCCGGTCTCCGCAGCCCGGTCTCCGCAGCCCGGTCTCCGCGGCCCGGTCTCGGGTGTCTGCGTGCGAGACGCCGCGGTGGCAGTCAGCCTAACGCCGCGGTGGCGGTCAGCCTAACGCCGGAGGGCTCACAGCTGCACTGGTGGCAGGCAGACAGCGGGAAAAGCGGGAGCGTCGGCCCGGACAGTGAGGAAAAACTGCCGCAATCAGCCCGGATTACAGCTGCTGAAAACGGCTCAATGAAACGGACCTGGTGTAGGATCCACACTGCGTCTGTGACATCTGCAGCCAAACTGGACTCACTACCTGGTGTAGGATCCACACTGCGTCTGTGACATCTGCAGCCAAACTGGACTCACTATCTGGTGTAGGATCCACACTGCGTCTGTGACATCTGCAGCCAAACTGGACTCACTATCTGGTGTAGGATCCACACTGCGTCTGTGACAAATGCTGCCGGCAACCCTGAAAGGGTTATCCTCTAGGGTCCTCTTCACACTTGTTCCTGTGTTTGATCTGCACTTTGTTGTACGTCGCTCTGGATAAGAGCGTCTGCTAAATGCCATGTAATGTAATATAATGTAATGAAGGCCCCAAACGTCCCTCAGAAAGAGCGCAGAACAGAGAGCGCACCAGCGACCCCCACTGGAACCTACAGCCTGAGCAGATCGCGGTCACGCGCCTCTCTCTGTCCCAGATTCAGAGAAGCGGTCGCAGCGATCCCACCCCTCTCCAGTGTGGTTCTTCAGTATTCTTGGATGTTGTCAGTGAAGCGCATCAGAAAGGTCTGATATGGTGGAAAGGTCTCGAGGAGCTTGTTTGGATTAAAAGATTAAAATGACCCTGCACCAGCAATAGCGTTTCTGTGAGGACGAGAGGGCGGGGGGGGGAGGGGGGAGGGGTATGAGGTGCAGGTTTTGAGGGGTATGAGGTGCAGGTTTTGGGGGAGTTTAGAGTGCACTGCTGCCGCTACCTCCATCTGTAACTTCAAACATTCAGTCCACGAGTAGAAGAGGCCCAGGGTCAGGGGTAACGGGTTAAGGAGAGGGTGTAGTACAGGTTAAGGAGGCTGCAAGGCTTTCTGGGTAGGGAAGCCAGCATCCATATGAGGGGGTCTCTCTTACGTACAGCAGCAGAGAGGGGAAGAGGGGTACTTACGAAATCCTGCAGAGTGGTCCAGAGAGGAGAGAGGCATGCAAGAGAGGAAAAATGAAGAAATCCACCTTATTTTTACATATCATTACACTAATTTCATAAAACGTTTTTTTGTCATGGATTGTAATTGAAATATGGAATGTCGCGCTGGGACCGCTAATGAAACGTGGCCCGTTAGTTAACTTGCACAGAATCTTTTACAGTCATGCCGTGATTTTAAATGGGTACCGCCACAGACAAATAAAAACAAAAATAGGCCCTCATACATAATATATTAATACAAGAGAAAACAATCATGTGTCCTGAAAGAAAGAGAGAAAGAGAGGGAGAGAGAGCGAGTGCGAGAGAGAGAGTGTGTGACAGAGGGGGAAAGAAAGAGAGAGAGAGGGAGGGAGTGAGAGAGAGTGTGAGAGAGAAAGAGAGTATGAGAGAGGGAGAGATAGAGAGAGTGCGAGAGAGGGAGAGATAATAAGAGAAGAGAATAAGAGGTGTGCAGTATTTGAAGGACAAATTGTAATTACCTCTCCAATGAGATTAAAGCAGCCATCAGGGACTGGAGATTACTCCTGTGTGTGTGTGTGTGTGTGTGTTCGTATGTGTGCGTGTGTGTGTGTGAGAGAGTGCGTGTGTGAGTATGTGTGTTTGTATGTATGTCTGTGTGTGTGTGTGTGTGTGTGTGTGGGACAGAGCCTGTGCGTGTGCTTGTGCTTGTGTGCTCTTATGTGTGAGTGTGTGAGAGAATGCGTATGTGTGCGTGTGTGTGTGCAGGAGAGTGTGTGTATGTATGTCTGTGCATGTGTGTGTATGCATATGTGTGTGAGAATGTGTGTGTTTGTGTGTGTGCATGTGTGTGTGTGAGAGACTTTGTATGCGTATGTGTGTGTGAGAGTGTGTGTGTGTGTGTTCATGAGAGTGTGTGTGTACATACAGTACTGTGCAAAAGTGTTAGGCACCTGTATAACATTCTGTACAGATAAGATTCTTTCAAAAATAATTCAATGAAAGGTCCTAAATAAACGTACTATACATTTTACACTACATTTTAGTCATTTGGCAGAATAGTTAAAAACTGAATCAAATGGCTGTCCTGCAGTGCTGTAAGACAATCAGCAGGGAGGTTGTTCCAAGCATGTTGGAGAACTTGCCACAGTTCTGCAGACTTTGGTTGGCTCCTTGCTTCTGATCTCAGACAGCCTTGACCAAGATTTTATGTAAAACGTGGTCAATTACTTACAGTATGTTACTTTTTTAAATTAAATACAAAAATGTCTCTGAAAAATTAAATCTTTTGGAAAATTAATATTTGGAAATCTCAAATGTGTTCTTTTATACTAAATATTTAACAAAAAACTAAACATATATATAATAAAGTCTTGGGTGCCTAAGACTTCTGCACAGTACTGTATGTCTGTGTGAGTGTGTGTGTATGCGCATGTGTGTGTGAGAGCGTGTGTGTGTCAGGTGGAGGTAGGATACTCACGCCTGCATGGTGGTGGTGGCGGTCTGAAAGCTGAACATGTTCTCCTTGGGGAACCAGCTGTTGTCATCTGCAGAGGGGAGGAGAGGAGAGGGGAGGTTAGAGGTGGGTGGGGCGGGGCTGGGGGCGTGCCCAGGGTAGGACTAGGTGCGGGGCAATGTCTGAATGCTCTAAGAGAGTGGCAGAAAAATGTGGATGACACCCAAAGAGCCCCTCCTCCTTCCTCAATCCCTAGCTTCACTGACACAGGATTTATCACAACAGAAGAAGAAATTACGAGTTATTCACTCAGGCAAATGAGCTGGATCATCTGTCCACTCTATAACCACAGCATTCCAGTCCTCTGAGGTTTATTTTTACCGAAACACCAGTATTTCAACATAACGGTTGACTGCAATTTTTTAAATAAGACATAATCGCTTATTAAAATACAAAAATAGCAATTCTCTACGATGGCTCCCCGCCCATAGCAATGGCAGACGCAGGTTCGCCTGAGACGCGCGGCAGACTGGCTCTACGGCCCGGGGCTGCTTGCCTGGGTCTCTGGAGCTGTTCTCCAGGTCCAGGGAGCGCTGGCTGTGTGAGGGGGCGCCCCCCTCAGTGCAGGCCTCACAGCCCAGACCGCAGGGGTCCCGCGCGCCCCCATCCCGGCCGTCGGCCTCGCCCCAGCCCCGGAGGTTGTGCGCGCTGACGGAGCTCTGCAGCGGCTGCGAGGGCTGGTGGCCGTGGTGGTGGTGATGCCTGTGAACGTGCTGCTGGCTGCTGTGGTGATGGTTGCCGTGGTGATGGGCGGCGCCCCCCCCCTCGCCCTTGGGCTTGTGGTGCTGCAGCGGGGAGGAGGAAGAGGAGGCCGAGGAGGAGGAGGGCGCCCTGGGGTCGCGCCCGGCCTTCAGCACCTCCAGCTCCAGGCTCTCCTTGCTCCCCCGGCCTCCCAGCATGCCCCGCTCCCCGGTGATGGTGTAGACCCCGCCCCGCTGCTGCGCCCGCTGCCGGGGGAAGCCGCACTCCAGGGACCGCCGGCGCGCCGAGGAGGAGGAGGGCGTGGCCTGCGGCGTGAGGCTCAGGCCTGATTCGCCGGCTGGCGGCGTGAGGGCGGGGCTGGACGGGCAGGTTTTGGTCGGCCCGTTATCCGGCGAGTCGGAGTCCTGCACGATGTAGCTGTCGGACAGCAGGTGATCTTCAGAGAGAAAGAGAGAGGGGGGGCAGAGAAAGAAACAGGGAGAGAGAGAGAGGAGACAGGGCCATTTGTCTTATGAGGTCAGCCTTTTGGCAAGGTTTTCCGTAAAATGGGTGAGCTGCCAGTGGAGCACTTTTTTGAATGAGAGGAGAAAGCAGGTCTAGAATGTGAGCAGAGAGCTGACAGGAAAGACGGATAGGAGGACGGTGTGATCTGTATGAAAGAGAGGAGAGGAGAGAGAAGGGCAGAGCCAGGCCAGGTTAAGGAAGGTCACCTGATCCGTTGCGGTTCTCCGGGTGAGTGTGGGACAGGTACTCTCCAAACGCTCTGGCTGCTCTGCAAGAAGAGATACAGAACACTCAGCTGTAACACTGCTGTACAACACTCTCACTGTAACATGACTATACAACACTCTCACTGTAACACAACTATACAACACTCTCACTGTAACACTACAACACTCTCACTATAACACTACTATATAACACTCTCACTGTAACACTACTGTTCAATACTACACTACTGTTCAACACTCTCACTGTAACACTACAACACTCTCACTGTAATACTACTATATAACACTCTCACTGTAACACTACTGTTCAATACTACACTACTGTTCAACACTCTCACTGTAACACGACTATACAACACTCTCACTGTAACACTACTATACAACACTCTCACTGTAACACTACTATACAACACTCTCACTGTAACACTCCAACACTCTCACTGTAACACTACAACACTCTCACTGTAACACTACTGTACAACACTCACTGTAACACTACTATACAACACTCTCACTGTAACACTACTGTACAATACTACACTACTGTTCAACACTCTCACTGTAACACTACTGTTCAACACTCTCACTGTAACACTACTGTACAACACTCTCACTGTAACACTACTATACAACACTCTCACTGTAACACTACTATACAACACTCTCACTGTAACACTACTATACAACACTCTCACTGTAACACTCCAACACTCTCACTGTAACACTACTATACAACACTCTCACTGTAACACTCCAACACTCTCACTGTAACACTACTGTACAACACTTTCACTGTAACACTACTATACAACACTCTCACTGTAACACTATTGTACAACACTCTCACTGTAACACTACTATACAACACTCTTACTGTAACACTACTGTACAACACTCTCACTGTAACACTACTATACAACACTCTCACTGTAACACTGCTGTACAACACTCTCACTTTAACACTACTATACAACACTCTCACTGTAACACTACTGTACAACACTCTCACTGTAACACTACTATACAACACTCTCACTGTAACACTACAACACTGTCACTGTAACACTACAACACCCTCACTGTAACACTACTATACAACACTATCACTGTAACACTACTGTACAACACTCTCACTGTAACACTACTATACAACACTCTCACTGTAACACTACTGTACAATACTACACTACTGTTCCAACACTCTCACTGTAACACTACTGTTCAACACTCTCACTGTAACACTACTATACAACACTCTCACTGTAACACTACTGTACAACACTCTCACTGTAACAATGTCACTGTAGAAATGTATTTCACAAACTCTATACTATCCTGTAGAGTTTATAGTATATACTGTTATTAGAATGATGTCCACACTCTCATACTCTGTGACAGTCCACCAGTCTAAGGTAGAATGACTCACACACAGCCAAAGACAACGATTGAATATTGTGTCAAATTTGATTTGCTCTTTCTGTGGACACCAAAGGAAACAGATGCCATTCCCACAGGACATGTCAGTGATTCAAGGGTCGAGGACAGGGTGCAATGAGTCTTGTGTGCACCTGTCCCTAGACCAATTCCCTTTATCACTGTTCCACAGGCTGCCACTCAATCACCATCTCCTATGGCAACCCACTCAGAATGACTTGACTGCACAATGGCATCAACAGATAGCCATAGTCACTGTGTGTGTGCACGTCTGCATGTGAGTGGGTGCGTGCGTGCGTGTGTGTGAGTGTGTGTGCGTGCGTGTGTGTGTGTGTGTGTGCGTGTGTGTGTGCATGTGTGTGTGTATGCGTGTGTGTGTGCGTTTGTGTAAATGCGTGTGTGTGTGTGTGTGTGTGTGTGTGTGTTTCACAGGTCGTGCCCCTGCTGCAGCCACACTGAGCTGTGTTGACTGTGTTCATTGGTGTGTCACACTGCCATTACAGCTCCAGAGTTATTTATAGCACCATTACACATTTCAGGGTTTCTACAATATTTGACTTGTTTTTGGCCACGCATGATTTTTCTTGGATCTTTCCAATATTTTGTTATTTTTTTTACTGTTTATTCTCTTTTTATAATCTTGTTTGTTATTTTCCATGGCATGTTTTTTCATGTCATTATTGTTATTATTATTTGTATTATTATAATTATTAACTTGGAAAGCAGTGTTGCACCAGTCCAACCCGCAACCTGTTAGATGCCCCAAAATGGCTGACAAGAGTATGTGTGCTTACCAGCAGAGAGATATGCAGAAGATGGAGGTGCGCAGAAATATGAACACAGAGGCAGATTAAAAAGCTTGCTCACAGCCCAACAGGTGAGATAGTGGTGGGATTTTGGTTCATTTGAATTTTGAGCGATGTGATACTCAAGTTTTTTACAGTTTCAAAGCATCAGAGAAACACCAGTGTAAAGAACAGAAGCCACACTGGAGACACCTTTTGTTTTTATATCTGTGCAGGGTTTCTGCGAACGCCATTTCTGATTACTTCTCTTCTGGTGGAACCAATGGGCTTACAGTGACAGTTGGAATTCCTCTGTGATGTCGTCCCCCGCAGACACACACTCCCTGTACTCCTGAGCCCACTCACACATACACACGCACACACATACACATACACACACACACATACACATACACACGCACATACACACACACATACACACACACATGCACACACACACACACACACATACACACACACGCACGCACACACATACACCCAGCGTAGGCCCAGGCACATACAGACCATGTATACCACATCAACGGTCACCTCTCAAGCATACTCACACATATAGAACAAGCACTCATCAATTCAATGTATGAAAGAGAGGTGCCTTTTTGCTTCCACAAAGTCCGTATAAGCAGGTGAGCCTAATAATCAAACCTCACAAAGTCATGGACAGGGAATCTCATAGAATAGAATAAACACGCACAGGGTAAAAGCAGGAGGGGACAAGAGCGGGCTAAACAAGAATAATCTCCCAACCAAGTGACACGTCATTTCTAAGATGATCTGTCAGAGTAAGAACAGAGTAAATATCAGGTGAAGGAACACTATTAGGTCCATCGTTAGAGACTCAAAATCGGCCGATTTGAGCCTGAAAACACACAATCGGATCAGCTCGATTGTATGCTCTACGGCAGATCATCGAAAAAATATGAGCCCAGTGTTTAAATTGGCTATTTTACTCCCAAGAGGGGGCGCTCCTTCGTCCGCCTAAAAGAAAGTTCCGGAGAGTGCTGCTACGCGCACGTCACCCAAAAGCCTTTAATTTCCTCCTTGAATTGCATCGTTGTTTCATTTATCACCGGGAGCACGCTGCAATGACATTGCCTCTTACATTCATGAGATCAGGTGATTATCTGGGTAGGCATGCCTGAAAAGCGCATAAAATCGGAGATCGGTATCAGTGGTGAAACGCGTCGGTGCATCCCCGAACACAAGCCAACAGGAATATTACAGCAGAGCAGCACTGCCCAGAGACCTGGGAGGGGCCTGGGAGACAGAGAAGCTGCTCGCATAAAGTCATTACAGTCAGGTCACGTGCAAACACATCTCTTGGCGATTTGGACTGAAATACGTTCTGCAAGAGCTCGGAAAGCCCACTTCAAGAGGATCCAGCTTTTAATTAGGTAAAGTGAGAGCATTTATTGTTTTTATTTCACTCCATTGAAAATATCCCAAGAACATGAAAGGCAATTAGACTTTAATGTGCTTGAAGTTGGGTATTCTATTGGTTCAATAATATTACAATATTAACAACAGGATTGGTTCGTCTGAGAATAACTACCCATAGAAAAGAATGGGAAAAAGCGAACTGCACTGTCCTCTCAAATGACTCTTCATTGTGGGGAAAACATATTTCAGTCATTTGACTCCTTTAATGAATTATTCACTGAGCTCTTGTTTCAGTTCCAGCATCACAGCTGGTTATAAGGTGTGTGTGTGTGTGTGTGTCTGTGTGTGTATGTGTGTGTGTGTACGTGTGTACGTGTGTGCATGCTTGCGTTAGGCTGTGCTCTACACCTGTAGCAGCATTTTTACTACTGAGACACCACCATTTTCTCATCTTCTCCACACACCTATACACATACTCAACACACATTCACACACAGGCACTCACAAACACATGCGTTCACACATGAATAGCTGCATACACAGAATTTCACACAAACACACACCCCCATATCAACAAATACATGGAGTTGTAGACACATACTGCAGAGCAGGCTGACTGACACACTCTGCTTTGGCAGCCTCTCTGTGTTACACACTGTGTCTGTGTTACACACACACTCTGCCCGGGCCATGTAGTGAAAGGGCTCTGCTGATTGGGCCCTCTCCAGCTCAGACTCAATCCCCTCCCGTGACACCACCCTCAATTATTAAAGTCGAGCTGGCACGTGTAGCCCTTAAAGAAAACTCTAGAAGCTGCAGGGGTATGCAACACTGCATCTCTCTCTCTGTCTGTCTCTCATCCATATTCTTCCATCTCTCTTTTTCATATATCCTCTTTCTCTCTCGGACTCCCCTAGCTTAAAGTATCCAGAGTAAAGACGGCACTACTGAAGCAGTTGGTGATTGACTGTCTTGGAAGCCACCCCAACAGCAGATATAAAACCAGCTTACGGAGAACATTCGTCTTGCTAAAAAAGTATTTAAAGGTGTTAGTTTACAGGACGTGTATATGCAAGAGTAACAGCCCCAATGTGCATGCTGTCTGCCTGCTTCCTGTAAATTAGGGGTTTAGTGCCCCCTCTCTCCATCTCCAGGGCAATCCCTCAGCTATTCAGGGCTCCTTTTTTAGGGTAATAACCCTCATCTCTAGTGAAAGAGCAGAGATACTCCCAGCAGCCCTGAGCCAGCGTACGTACGGAGAAGTAGATACAGTTCCAGCCCCAGGGAGAGATAAAACATTGATAATGTTTGAAGAGGAACAGGACTGCGTGTGAGAGTGCAGCTGCATGGCTTCAGCCGAGAGGCTCAGACAGAGCAGAGCGATGGGAGATGGAGTGAGTGTGAGAGAGCAGCTACAGTTACTCCCTCAACGACGGGAGGAG